>NC_083229.1:3285381-3317882 GCF_032191835.1 Heteronotia binoei | reverse complement strand
GATAAAAAATATGGAAAAGGCAGAGGTCCATCAGTGGCTTTTAGCCACAGTGTGTGTGTGTGTGTGTGTGTGTGTGTAATATTTTTTTTGGCCACTGTGTGACACAGAGTATTGGACTGGATGGGCCACTGGCCTGATCCAACATGGCTTCTCTTATGTTCTTATGTGTGACACAAAGTGTTGGCCTGGATGGGTCATTGGCCTGATCCAACAGGGCTTTCTTATGTTCTTCTGTGACACAGAGTGTTGGACTGGAGGGCCACTGGCCTGATCCAACATGGCTTCTCTTATGTTCTTATGTGACACAGAGTGTTGGACTGGAGGGTCCATTGGCCTGATCCAACATGGCTTCTCTTATGTTCTTATGTTCTTAAACCCGATATCCCTGTTCAGTCTTGGGGAGGTGTTTGTTCCAAGTTTCATAATTTGTAATTCAAGCAATTTCCAGCAACCAGATAAAGGCAAAAATCATGTCCTGTTGGTTTGCAGCCTTCTCTCTTTGACCCTGGAGGCTCCATTGAGCTACCCACATAGCTGTCAGCGGACCTGTTCAGCATGCATCCATCCAGGGGTGTCAAACTCATTTCTTATGAGGGCCGGATCTGATGCAAATGAGACCTTGAGGGGGCGGGCCATATCAGTTGGGGTGAGCTACGTCAGGCGGGCCGTGTGTGTACCTATTTAAGATTAGGTAGCAGAGACAGAAATTTTATAAAGAACACAAACACATATTTTTTTAAAAATTAAAACATGCTTAAAATGTTAGTGCTCATTGGTCCTAAAGGTGCTTTCTATGTATTTCTCCCATGGGATCCAGGGAACTGGGCAAAGGAAGCTCTGGCTCTTTCCTTCCTTCTCCAGGGGGCCAGGAGGGGAGGAGCCTCAGCCAATAGAAGGAAGAGAAGCTTGTTTTCTCCCATGGGATCCAGGGAACTGGGCAAAGGAAGCCCTGGCTCTTGCCTTCCTTCCCCAGGGACTGTGGGGGAGGAGAGCCTCAGTCAATAAAAGGAAGAGAGGTTTGACTCAGTAGTTCTGCTGCGCGATTGAGAGAGCCTGGCAAAGCAAGCTATTCCTCCCCAAGGGAGGAGCCTCAGCCAATGGAGAAAAGGGAGGTTTTACTCTATAGCTCCTGTGCAATTGAGCAAGTCTGGCAAAGCAAGCTGCGATGCAGAAGGAAGCAAGAGAAAGGGAGAAGGAAGCAGATGACAGCCAGTTGCTTGGGGGCCTGTTAGGAGCCCTCCGGGGGCCTGATCCGGCCCCTGAACTGCATGTTTGACACCCCTGGTTTAACCCATCGAAACTGGAATCCTTCCCTTTCGTTTCTTTCGTTTCAAACTCACAAGACAAGGCCCAGGCTGAAGCCTGAACATGCCTCTTGTCCACGCAGACAGGAGAATCCCCGGGCAAGGCAGGCAGCTTTGGACTCTCAGCCGCTCCAACGCTGCTGGGCAGATGAGCTTCCTGGCCAGCTCTGCTTCTTGCGTGTGGAGCGAGCATCGCCAGGGAAAGGCTCCCGCGCGGGAGATTCTCTGTTGCTAATAAGGTTCCTTCTGGTGCAGGGGGCCGCGGCCCTCCCCTCCCCCCCCCCCAGCCCCCCTGTCCGCATCCCTGTTGATGCTCTGATCAATTACTCATCAAATCTTAATGGATGCTCTAACTCAAGTGTGGCATCTTAATCAGAGCGATGACTGCGGCGTGTCAGGACCATCGACTGGGAAAAGGCTCGGACAAATGATCCCATTGACTTCTTGGCAAAAGGCGAGCGGCAGCCAGCTCTGGTGTTGGGGTGCCTCCTAGCGGTGGCTGGGAAGAGGGCAGGCGCGCTGGACTCCAGGTCTGCTACCTTGGGGGGACAAAACAGGGACATCCAGGGGCCCACCGCTTTCCAAGGTAGACAGAGCGGAAGAGGCTTCCTCTTCGGGAGGTGGTGGGCTCTCCTCCCTCGGAAGTTTGTTAAGCAGAAGGCCGAGCACAGAAGAAGAGATGCTTTCGAGCTGTGGTGCTGGAGAAGACTCTTGAGAGTCCCTTGGACTGCAAGGAGATCCAATCAGTCAGTCCTAAGGGAAATCAACCCTGACTGTTCCCTGGAAGGTCAGATGCTGAAACTGAAGCTCGAATTCTTTGGCCACCCAATGAGAAGGGAGCACTCCCTGGAGAAGACCCTGATGCTGGGAAAGACAGAAGGCAAAAGAAGAAGGGGACGGCAAAAGAGGAGATGGCTGGACAGCGTTACTGATGTAACAAACACACATTTGGGCAGACTTCGGAGGATGGTGGAAAGCCTGGTGTGACCTGGTCCGGGGGGTCGCAAAGAGTCGGCCTCGACTGTGCGTCTGAACAACAACATATGAACATATGAAGCTGCCTTATATTGAATCAGACCTTTGGTCCATCAAAGTCAGTATTGTCTTCTCAGACTGGCAGCGGCTCTCCAGGGTCTCCAGCTGAGGTTTTTAACACCTACTTGCCTGGACTCTTTATAGTTGGAGATGCCGGAGATTGAACCTGGGACCTTCTGCTTACCAAGCAGATGCTCTACCACTGGGCCACTGTCCCTCCCCAATCAGACCCTCAGTCCATCAAAGTCAGTCTTGTCTACTCAGACTGGCAGCGGCTCTCCAGGGTCTCAAGCGGAGGTTTTTCACGCCTACTTGCCTGGACCCTTTTTAGTTGGAGATGCCAGGGATTGAACCTGGGACCTTCTGCTTCCCAAGCAGATGCTCTACCACTGAGCCACCATCCCTCCCCTGACTGGCAGCAGCTCTCCAGGGTCTCAAGCTGAGGTTTTTCACACCTACTTGCCTGGACCCTTTTTTGGAGATGCCAAGGATTGAACCTGGGACCTTCTGCTTCCCAAGCAGATGCTCTACCACTGAGCCACCGTCCCACCCCAAAAGATGGCCCTCTAGGGTTGCCAGGTCCAATTCAAGAAATATCTGGGGACTTTGGGGGTGGAGCCAGGGGCAAGGGTGTGACGAGCATCATTGAACTCCAACGGGAGTTCTGGCTATCACATTTCAAGGGATTGCACAACTTTTAAATGCCTTCCCTCCATTGGAAGTAATGAAGGGTAGGGGCACCTTCTTTGGAGGCTCATAGGAGTGGATCCCTGGTCCAATCCTTTTGAAATTTGGAGGGTATTTGTGGGGGAGGCGCTGGATGCTATGCTGAAAATTTAGCACCTCTACCTCAAAAAACAGCCCTTCCAGAACCCCCAGATACTCACAGATCAATTCTCCATTATACCCTATGGTAATTGGTCTCCATAGGGAATATGGAATGCCCAGCAGACATTTCCCTCCCCCCCCTCGCTTTCTGATGGCCCTGAAGTGGAGGGAGGGCCCCCAAACTGGGGGATCCCCTGCCCCCACCTGGGGATTGGCAACCCTATGGCCATCTGACTCCAACGCTGATTCTGTGGATTAGGCAGATCATGAGAAGAAGAAGACATTGGATTTATATTCCGCCCTCCACTTAAGAGTCTCAGAGCAGCTCACAATCTCCTTTATCTCTCTCCCCCACAACAGACACCCTGCAAAGTAGATGGGGCCGAGGGAGCTCTTTCAGCAGCTGCCCTTTCGACGACAGCTCTGCAAGAGCTATGGCTGACCCAAGGCCATTCCAGCAGGTGCAAGTGGAGGAGTGGGGAAGAAGAAGACCGTAGATATATACCCCCCCTTCTCTCTGAATCAGAGACTCAGTGGCTTACAATCTCCTATGTCTTCTTCCCCCGCAACAGACACCCTGTGAGGTGGGTGGGGCTGAGAGGACTCTCCCAGAAGCTGCCCTTTCAACGACAACCTCTGCCAGAGCTATGGCTGACCCAAGGCCATTCCAGCAGGTGCAAGTGGAGGAGTGGGGAATCAAAGGAAGACAGGAAGGGTTGCCTCATTGCTTAGTTCTTATGGCCCTTTCTTACATGCCCCAGGAAATGCTGATTGCCTCTTAGGAAGGGGGCGGGGTCAGTCAGCAATTTCTCTCCAGGCCAGTTTGGCCAGGAATCCTGGAGGGTTTTACCTTCTTCTGGGCATGGAGCAGGGGGTCACTGGGGATGCATGTGTGGGGGGGAGCTATTTTGTGAGTTTCCTGAATTGTGCAGGGGGTTTGGACTAGATGACCCTGGAGGTCCCTTCCACGTCTGTGATTCTAAACGTGTGCTCTTCAGGCATGCTGACAATAGGGCCTGTTTTCTCGCCGCTTTGGGGAAGTGCCTTTTTTTTTTTTTTTTTGCACTGGATTTGTAACTTAAGGTGGAGCTTACCTGCTCGTTGGTTCTGTCTGGATTTTTAAAAGTCTGAATTAATTGGCAATGGATCCCACACGCCTTTACCAAACTGACAGATGACCCCCAACAGAAAAACATTTACAATTATGTTTTTATTTTGGAAAAGAGATGATGCGCAGTTATAAAGATGTACACATTTGCATCATGGACATGTGCAACTTCTGCTTTCTGGGGCTGGGGCTCAGGGGCAGTTTCTCTCCTTTACACGCAGAAGGTCCCAAGTTCACTCCCTGGCATCTCCAGTTAAAGGGATTGAGCAGGTGATGGGGAAAGATCTCTGCTTGAGACCCTGGAGCTGGGCTAGGGTACAGTGGCTCTCCAGATGTTTTTTGCCTACAACTCCCATCAGACCCCAGCCAGCATGGCTGGGGCTGATGGGAGTTGTAGGCAAAAAAAAAATCTGAAGAGCCACTGTTCCCTACCCCTGCCCTGGAGGGCTGCTGCCAGATTGAGTAGACAAGACTGGCCTTGACAATACTGAGTAGGTACAAGGCAGCCTCATGAACATGTTGGGGAGGGACTGCAGCTCAGTGGTAGAGCCTCTGCTTGGCATGCAGAAGGTCCCAGGTACAATCCCAGGCATCTCCAGGTAAAAGGATCAAGCAGGAGGTGATGGGAAAGACCTCAGCCTGAGACCCCTGGAGAGTGGCTGCCAGTCCAAGTAGACAATACTGACCTTAAGAACATAAGAACATATGGGAAAGCCATGCTGGATCAGGCCAATGGTCCATCCAGTCCAACACATCGTGTCACACATCAGAACCTAAGAGAAGCCATGTTGGATCATGCCAATGGCCCCCCCTCCAGTCCAACACTCTGTGTCACATATAAGAACCTAAGAGAAGCCATGTTGGATCAGGCCAGTGGCCCCTCCAGTCCAACACTCTGTGTCACATAAGAACATAAGAGAAGCCCTGTTGGATCAGGCCAGTAGCCCCTCCAGTCCAACACTCTGTGTCACATATAAGAACCTAAGAGAAGCCATGTTGGATCAGGCCAATGGCCCCTCCAGTCCAACACTCTGTGCCACACATAAGAACCTAAGAGAAGCCATGTTGGATCAAGCCATTGGCCCATCCAGTCCAACACTCTATGTCACATAACATAAGAGAAGCCATGTTCGATCAGGCCAATGGCCCATCCAGCCCAACACTCTGTGTCACACAGTGGTCAAAAAACCCAAGTGCCATCAGGATGTCCACCAGTGGGGTCAGAACACTAGAAGCCCTCCCACTGTGCCCCCACCCAAGCACCAAGAATACAAAGCATCACTGCCACAGAGAGTTCCAACAATATGCTGTGGCTAATAGCCACTGATGGTCCTCTGCTCCATATTTTTACCCATTCCCCTCTTGAAGTTGGCTATGCTTGTAGCTGCCACCACCTCCTGTGGCAGTGAATTCCACGTGTTAATCACCCTTTGGGTGAAGAAGGACTTCCTTTTATCTGTTCTAACCCGACTGCTCAGCAATTTCATTGAGTGTCCACGAGTATTGTGAGAAAGGGAGGAAAGGATTTCTTTCTCTACCCTCTCCGTCCCATGCACAACCTTGTAAACCTCTATCATGTTGCCCCTCAGTCGACGTTTCTCCAAGCTAAAGAGCCCAAGTGTTTTAACCTGCTCTTTTAACCTCGGACTTTGATGGACCGAGGTTCTGATGCAGTCTAAGGCAGGCTCATGCATGTAGATTAATCAACCCATTTTAGTTGATTGACTGGCAGGGACCATTTTCACTCAGTGGTCAGATATTACAATGCTTGGGTCTAGGAGTTCAACCCCAAATCAGACTTTTCCCTGCAGCCACTGTGGCCGGATCTGCCTGTCCCGCATTGGTCTTGTCAGCCACCAGCGAGCTGCAGCAGACGTGGACTATTGCACCCTTCTTAAATCTTTGTTTGCGAAGTCAAGCCGAGAGAGAGAGGGTCTAGGAGTTACACGCTGACATTTACTGTTTAGGACTGTTTTGGTAGCTCCTGCAAATAGGGCATGACATGGGAAAGATATTACCAGGCCTGTCTGACAGCAACGAAGGACCAGTGGCCCAAATGTATTAAATTATAAGCAACCTCACATGCCCTGCAATGTTTCAAAAGGCTGGAGGGGGTGCTGATATTAAAATATGGAGGGTTTTCTGATATTAAAATGTACACCAGTTTTAACCAGGGGATTAGTTCAAAAGGCAGTTGAATACCCAACCAGAATGTTCTGATTCAATTCGATTAAGTTACACGTAGGGTAAAAAAAGACATGCAGGCCTTTATAGCTTACAGAAGTACAATTAAAGAGGACTTCAGTAGAGATACATTAAAGTATTTGTGGGGTGGCGAAAGTGAAAGGTATTTTCTTTCTCTCTCATGAGGAGGAGGAGGAGGAGAAGAAGGAGAAGAAGATGGTATTGCATTTATAACCCGTCCTGTACTCTGAATCCCAGAGTCTCAGAGCGATCACAATCTCCTTATCTTCCCCACCCCCACAACAGACACCCTGTGAGGTAGAAGAAGATATCGGATTTACGGTATATCCCGCCCTCCACTCCGAAGAGTCTCAGAGCGGCTCACAATCTCCTTTACCTTCCTCCCCCACAACAGACACCCTGTGAGGTAGATGAAGATATTGGATTTATATCCTGCCCTCCACTCCAAAGAGTCTCAGAGCGGCTCACAATCTTCTTTACCTTCCCCCCCACCCCCCCCGCCCACAGCAGACACCCTGTGAGGAAGATGAAGATATTGGATTTATATCCGCCCTCCACTCTGAAGAGTCTTAGAGCAGCTCACAATCTCCTTTACCCAGTTCTCCCAGATAAGAGTCCACACACTTAACCACTACACCAAACTGGCTCTCTTTACCTTCTCCCCCCCCCCCGCCACAGTTTACAATCTCCTTTACCTTCCTCCCCCACAACAGACACCTGTGAGGTGGGTGGGGCTGGAGAGGGCTCTCACAGCAGCTGCCCTTTCAAGGACAACCTCTGCCAGGGCTATGGCTGACCCAAGGCCATGCTAGCAGGTGCAAGTAGAGGAGTGGGGAATCGAACCTGGTTCTCCCAGATAAGAGTCCGCATGCTTGAACCACTACACCAGACTGGGTGTTACCCAATGAAGGTGGCAGGCAAAGGAAAGTGTTTCACTCAATGCCTAAATATCTGGAGGAATTTATTACACAAAGATGGTTACTAACCTGGATGCCTTGAAAAGGGGATTAGGCCAATTCACTGGGAGGGAGCATGTATTAGCTGCTGTCATCAGATCTCTATTTCTATGTAACTTTTCATAGAGTTGGAAGGGACCTCAAGGGTCATCTGGTCCAACCCCCTGCACAATGCATCATTTAACGTGTCATGTTAAAACGTGTGCTAGCCTCAGTCCTGATCTTAAGACTTCTGGTTGGTCCCGCAACCCTGATTCCTGCTGCATTATGAATCAGGTGTCCCGTCCTGTCAAATGTCTAGACCAGGGGTGGCCAACGGTAGCTCTCCAGATGTTTTTTTGCCTACAACTCCCATCATCCCCAGCCATTGGCCATGCTGGCTGGGACTGATGGGAGTTGTAGGCAAAAAACATCTACCGTTGGCCACCCCTGGTCTAGACTCTCTCTCTGTAATCCACCTTGAGTCCAGATGAGAAAGGTGGACTGTAGATAACATCAATCAATCAATTTTGGAAGTTCAGTAGGGTCAGTACTTGGAAGGGAGACCACCAAAGAAGACTCTGCAGAGGAAGGCAATAGCCAACTCCCCCTGCTTCTCCCTTGCCTTGAAAGCTCCTTGATGGGGTCACCATAAGTCTTGGATGGGAGACCACCAAGGAAGGCTCTGCAGAGGAAGGCAATGGCCAACCACCTCTGCTTCTCCATTTCCTTCAAAGCCCTTTGTTGGAGTCACCATAAGTCTTGAATGGGAGACCACGAAGGAAGGCTCTGCAAAGGAACAGCCAACCCCCTCTGCTTCTCACTTGCCTTGAAAGCCCCTTGCTGGGGTTGCCATAAGTCTTGGATGGGAGACCACCAAGGAAGACTCTGCAAAGGAACAGCCAACCCCCTCTGCTTCTCACTTGCCTTGAAAGCTCCTTGCTGGGGTTGCCATAAGTCTTGGATGGGAGACCACCAAGGTAACCACTAGACAGTGAGCCAGTTTGGTGTAGTGGTTAAGAGCAGCGGGACTCTAATCCGGGAGAACTAGGCTTGATTCCCCACTCCTCCTCCATATGCAGCTGCTGGATGACCTTGGGTCAGTCACAAGTTCTCTCAAAGCTGTTCACTCATGAGCAGTCCTCAAAAGAGATCTCGCAGCCCCATCTACTCACAGGGTATCTGTTGTGGGGAGAGGAAGGGAAAGGATATTGTGGGGAGAGGAAGAGAAAGGAAATCTGAGACACTGGATGAAGGGCAGAATATAAATCCTCCCCCTCCTCCTCCAGTTTTTTCTTCTTGAACATATGAACATATATGAAGCTGCCTTCTACTGAATCAGACCCTCTTGGGTCCATCAAAGTCAGTATTGTCTACTCAGACTGGCAGCGGCTCTCCAGGGTCTCAAGCTGAGGTTTTTCACACCTCTTTGCCTGGACCCTTTTTTGGAGATGCTGGGGATTGAACCTGGGACCTTCTGCTTACCAAGCAGATGCTCTGCCGCTGAGCCACTGTCCTTCTTCTTCTTCCTCCTCCTCCTTCCCATCATGGAAGCTTCCTTGCGCCAGGTGAGAAGATGCAGAAGATGGATGCCAGATCAAAGCAAATGCTGACCTCGGCCCTGGAGACAGCCTCTCTCCATCACTTCCTGACGAATGGCTTCCTACAGAAGGATCAAAGCGCGAGAGATGGATGCCTCCCCTCCTCTGTCAATGAACTCATCTCCTCTCTGGCTATAGATCTGTCCTGGTGGCCACATTTGGGATGCAACCAGACCTGAGAGCGCTCACAGTTACAAGATTCTGCACGGGATAGAGAAGGCATACTGAAAAGTTGGTGCCTCTACTGTTCTACTGGCCCAGGGACAAACGATGGATAGATGCAGGACTTTTTTTGTAGCAGGAACTCCTTTGCATATTAGGCCTCTGATGTAGCCAATCCAACAAGAGCTTACAGTAGTCCCTATAATAAGAACCCTGTAAGCTCCAGGAGGATTGGCTACATCAGGGGGCGTGGCCTAATATGCAAAGGATTTCCTGCTGCAAAAAAAAAAGCCCTGGACAGATTACTCCTGCTAGTATGTTTGTGTAATGTCTGAACTGTCTCTGGAAATGGAAGCTCTCATAATGTGCTCTTTCTCTTTACCATCGATCACGATATACAATTACAATGAAGAAAATGCATTTTATGGGTTCGGCTTATCTTATTTTTCATTCTAAGACAGAGTGCAAACCATCCAGCTTTGTTATGGATCCTGAATCCTTTGGGGCTGCCACATCACAATTCTTCTGCCAGCTTCATTTCTCCGAGGCTGAACGCTACTTCTTTGTATGTCGTAAACCAACTCTGGAGCTGCTGGGCTCAGAGACACAAGGAAGAAGAAGGAGGAGGAGAACAAGGACAAGGAGAAACAGGAGGAGGAGGAGGAGATGAAGACGGAAAAGAGGAAGGAGGAGGAGGACAAGGAGAAACAGGAGGAGGAGAAGGAGAAGAGGAAGGAGAAGGACGAGGACAAGGAGAAACAGGAGGAGGAGAAGGAGAAGAAGACCGTAGATTTATACCCCTCCCTTCTCCCTGAATCAGAGCATCTTACAATGTCCTTTATCTTCTTCCCCCACAACAGACACCCTGTGAGGTGGGTGGGGCTGAGAGGGCTTTCACAGCAGCTGCCCTTTCAAGCACAACCTCTGCCAGAGAAGTCACTCTCCAGCCTGTCCAGTAGGTGAAACTGAATCCGCTGCCCCAGAGCACTTTGGTTGCTTAATCCCCAGGTGGGGGCAGGGGATTCCCCAGTTCGGAGGCCCTCCTCCTCCTTTAAATGTGATGATGATGATGATGATGATGATGATGATGATGATGATGATATTGAATTTATATTCCACCCTATACTCTGAATCTCAGAGCAGTCACAATCTCCTCTACCACCCCCCTCCCTCCTCACAACAGATGCCCTGTGAGGTAGGTGGGGCTGAGAGAGCTCTCACAGCAGTTGCCCTTTCAAGGACAACTCCTACAAGAGCTGTGGCTGATCCAAGGCCATTCCAGCAGGTTCAAGTGGAGGTGTGGGGAATCAAACCCGGTTCTCCCAGATAAGAGAGCTCTGGCTGACCCAAGGCCATTCCAGCAGCTGCAAGTGGAGGAGTGGGGAATCAAACCCCGTTCTCCCAGATAAGAATCCGTGCACTTGACCACTACACCGAACTGTTTGCTGTTGGTGCCCAGTGAAACAAAAAGCCACCAAAGTGTAAAAAGAAGGGAAAGGGAGCCATTATTTAAGACCTGACAGAACGATCCATCTGCTTCTTTGGCTACAAGTTTCCAGTCCCGTCTCGCTCGGAGCCCCTCCCCCTCAGCTCGTGTCCCCTATCCAAACAAGGCCCCCTAGGCGAGCCCCTAGCCTTCGCACCATCTAAGCTTATGCAGATGCTATTGGCTTCCCCTGAGGTCAGTGTCTAAATTTATTGAGCCAAGACAGTAATATTGACATGAGATGAAGCCGAGGTCAATGTGGGTCCCATGAGGGCCCATAAATTTTGGTATTGACTCAGGCAACAGAAGTCAATACGTGAATGGTTAATATAAACATTGTCTTACAAAAATTAATTCCCAGCAACACGGGTTTTGCGCGCAACTTTTACGGTGAAATATGGAGCCGCTTGTCAGATCGTGCCTGAGGAATGAGGGAGAGTATCTGATTATGGTGAGTAATGAAATTGTCGGGGTCGGGGGAAAGAGATGGAGCCCGATTATAATTTCATTTAATCGGCTTCCCCGGCTGGAGGGCTTCGGAGCAGCGGCGGCAACAGAATCGCTCGACGTGGTCAAAACAAATTTCCTGTTTGAGTGTGTGCTGGGGTCCGCCGTTGGGTTGCCAACTTCTAGGTGATGGCTGGAGATTGGTGAGGGATGGTGGCTCAGGGGTAGAGCATCTGCTTGGGAAGCAGAAGGTTCCAGGTTCAATCCCCAGCATCTCCAACGAAAAAGGGTCCAGGCAAGTAGGCGTGAAAAACCTCAGCTTGAGACCCTGGAGAGCTGCTGCCAGTCTGAGTAGACAATACTGATTTGGGGAGGGACAGTGGCTCAGTGGTAGAGGATCTGCTTAGTAAGCAGAAGGTCCCAAATTCAATCCCCGGCATCTCCAACTTAAAAAGGGTCCAGGCAAGTAGGCGTCAAAAACTTCAGCTTGAGACCCTGGAGAGCTGCTGCCAGTCTGAGTAGACAATACTGATTTGGGGAGGGACAGTGGCTCAGTGGTAGAGGATCTGCTTGGTAAGCAGAAGGTCCCAGGTTCAATCCCCAGCATCTCCAACTAAAAAGGGTCCAGGCAAGTAGGCGTGAAAAACCTCAGCTTGAGACCCTGGAGAGCTGCTGCCAGTCTGAGTAGACAGTACTGATTTGGGGAGGGACAGTGGCTCAGTGGTAGAGGATCTGCTTGGTAAGCAGAAGGTCCCAGGTTCAATCCCCAGCATCTCCAACTAAAAAGGGTCCAGGCAAGTAGGCGTGAAAAACCTCAGCTTGAGACCCTGGAGAGCCACTGCCAGTCTGAGTAGACAATACTGATTTGGGGAGGGACAGTGGCTCAGTGGTAGAGGATCTGCTTAGTAAGCAGAAGGTCCCAAATTCAATCCCCGGCATCTCCAACTTAAAAAGGGTCCAGGCAAGTAGGCGTGAAAAACCTCAGCTTGAGACCCTGGAGAGCTGCTGCCAGTCTGAGTAGACAATACTGATTTGGGGAGGGACAGTGGCTCAGTGGTAGAGGATCTGCTTGGTAAGCAGAAGGTCCCAGGTTCAATCCCCAGCATCTCCAACTAAAAAGGGTCCAGGCAAGTAGGCGTGAAAAACCTCAGCTTGAGACCCTGGAGAGCTGCTGCCAGTCTGAGTAGACAGTACTGATTTGGGGAGGGACAGTGGCTCAGTGGTAGAGGATCTGCTTGGTAAGCAGAAGGTCCCAGGTTCAATCCCCAGCATCTCCAACTAAAAAGGGTCCAGGCAAGTAGGCGTGAAAAACCTCAGCTTGAGACCCTGGAGAGCCACTGCCAGTCTGAGTAGGCAATACTGACTTTGATGGACTGAGGGTTTGATTCAATAGAAGGCAGCTTCACATTTTTATTAATTTATTACCTTAAATTTCTATCCCGCCCTCTCCCGCGAGCAGACTCTGGGCGGCTAACAATCAGTTCAAAACTTCGAACAATGACTACAATTAAACGGTTCAAAATGTCAACCGGTAAATACAATTGAAACGTTCTAAAACATTCTAAAACCTTTTATGGTGCTGTTAAGCAACAACCTTGTCCTTTACTAACAGTGAGACCGTAGCGATCACAATTTCTCAGTAGTACAGGGGTGACCGTCCTCTCCCGTTTTCCTGTCGAAATAACTCGGTTTTGCAGGCCCTGCGGAATTGAGAGAGGGCCCTTGTGGCCCCCCAGGACTGCATTCCATATTTCAGGTGGTGCCACTGAGAAGGCCCTGGCCCATATAGAGCACAGCCTGACCTCTCTTGGTCCGGGGATGGACAATAGATGCTGCGTCCCTGAATGCAGTGCTCTCTGGGGAACATGTGGAGAAAGGCAGTCATATGTTCATCTCTCACTATTGCGGCTGATCTCCAGGTGGCAGAGATCAGTTCCCCTGGAGAAAATGGTCATGGCAAACTGCTGAGGTCCCCTCCCCCAAACCCCACCATCATCAGACTCCACCCCCAAAATCTCCTGGAATTTCCCAACCCAGAGCTGCCCCCCCCCCTTTTCCAATGGTTATTGAGTGTCCATGGCATTGTGGGCAGGGCTTTTTATTGTAGCAGGAACTCCTTTGCATATTAGGCCACACCTCCCTGGTGTAGCCAATCCTCCTGGAGCTTACAGTAGGCCCTCTACTAAGAGCCTTATCATTTATGTGATTTAAAAAAGAGAGAGCATATTTGCCAGCCCCCCCAAAAGAGCATTGCGCCACCTAAATTCCGAAGGCTTTTGCAACAGATTAGGTTCAGGGCTGACTTGCTCCGTATAAATTTAAGCGCCTAAGTGGTACTGAGAGGCAAGCTCTAAATTAAAAATTTTAAAAGTTACTCTCATTCAGCTTTGTGTTGTGTTTTGTTATAACTGCCATGGTTTATTCCAGGATGATAATTTTGAAAGAAACAGAGAGGTTGCAGAGAGCATTTCCCAGTCCAATCCAGAAGGCTTTTGCGTCTATTTTAAGAAGTTAAGGACTGATTTGTTCCTAACGCATACACTGAAATATAACTGGAGGCTGATAACTTGGATGCGTACAGGAACATCCTTGAGAAAGAATTTGACGAAATGAGCCTATATCCGAGCGCTCATTGGATGGGCTTTCTTGTAATATCGTACTTCCTACTAACGTGACCAATAGCTTTGTATCATTTGCGATAAAAGTACTTTTGATAAAAGCAGGGCTTTTTTGTAGCAGGAACTCCTTTGCATATTAGGCTACACCAGGGGTGGCCAAACTTGCTTAACGTACGAACCACATAGAATAAGCACCAGATGTTTGAAAGCCACAAGACATGAACATCGGTTAGATGTTGGAGGGAGGAAGGAAGGAAGGAAGGAAGGAAGGAAGGAAGGAAGGAAGGAAGGAAGGAAGGAAGGAAGGAAGGAAGGAAGGAAGGAAGGAAGGAAGGAAGGAAGGAAGGGGAAGTAGAAAGAAAGCAACTTTAATTTAAATGCCTTCTCCAAGGTGCCAGCTGGCTTGGTTTGGAGAAGTGATTTAAAGAGACAAATACCTTCTCCAAGCTTGTTAGTGGGGTGGTGGAGGCTTTGAGAGCCACACAATATGTGTGGAAGAGACACATGTGGCTCCTGAGCCATAGTTTGGCCACCGCTGGGGTATACCCTCCTGATATAGCCAATCCTCCAAGAGAACATAAGACCATAAGAGAAGCCATGTTAGATCAGGCCAATGGCCCATCCAGTCCAACACTCTGTGTCACACAGTGGCCAAAAAAAAAAAAATTATATATATATATATATATATATATATATATATATATATATATATATATATATATATATATATATATATATATATAATTTTTTTTTGCCACTGTGTGACACAGAGTGTATATACATACATATAGTGTGTGTATATACATACATACACACTGTGGCTAATAGCCACTGATGGACCTCTGCTCCATATTTTTATCTAACCCCCTCTTGAAGGTGGCTATGCTTGTAGCCGCCACCACCTCCTGTGGCAGTGAATTCCACATGTTAATCACCCTTTGGGTGAAGAAGGACTTCCTTTTATCCGTTTTAAGAGCCAGTTTGGTGTAGTGGTTAAGTGTGTGGACTCTTATCTGGGAGAACCGGGTTTGATTCCCCCCTCCTCCACTTGCACCTGCTGGATTGGCCTTGGGTTCACCATTAGCTCTGGCAGAGGTTGTCCTTGAAAGGGCAGCTGCTGTGAGAGCCTTCTCAGCCCCATCCACCTCACAGGATGTCTGTTGTGGGGGGAGAAGATACAGGAGATTGTAAGCCGCTCTGAGTCTCTAATTCAGAGAGAAGGGCGGGGTATAAATCTGCAATTCTTCTTCTTCTTCTTCTTAACCTGTCTGCTCAGCAATTTCATCGAATGCCCACGAGTTCTTGTATTGTGAGAAAGGGAGAAAAGTGCTTCTTTCTCTACTTTCTCCATCCCATGCATTATCTTGTAAACCTCTACAGCTTACAGTCGGCCCTGTAAGAAGAGCTCTGTAAGCTCTCGGAGGATTGGCCACATCAGGGGTATTTGGTCTAATATGAAAAGGAGTTCCCGCTACAAAAAAAAGCCCTGGATAAAACTTTTACTAAAATGTTAGCCAGCATACCACAGTGTTTGGTTGTCGGTATCTGCTCTCTTTCAAGTCAGCACTTAGCTCAGCCATAGTTCAGCCTTCCCCCTGACTAAGATTCTCTGGTATGATCTCCGGCCGAACAAAGAATTCCCTCTGTTCGAGAATTCTGGAGAGAATTCCAGAGCTCTGGTGCCACGACTGAGAAGACACCCCCTCCCCTGAGTTGCCACCTGCCTAATCTCAGAAGGTGAAGGCACCCAAAACAGGGTTTCAAAAGATGGCCATGGGCATTGGGCAGTTCATAAGGGACTAGGCAGCCTTTCAGGTACGGTGGCCCCAAGCCCCACAGAGCTTTCAAGTTCAAGTCCAGAACATTGAACGAGTCCTGAAAGTAGATTGGGAGCCAGTGTAGGTGTACCAAGACTGGAGTGAGATGTTCCCTCAGACTCACTCATGGAAGATTTGATCCCAAATGGTCTCCAGTCATTTCACCAGGCAGGGATGGTGGCTCAGCGGTAGAGCCTCTGCTTGGTAAGCAGAAGGTCCCAGGTTCAATCCCCGGCATCACAACTAAAAAAGGGTCCAGGCAAATAGGTGTGAAAAACCTCCGCTTGAGACCCTGGAGAGCCGCTGCCAGTCTGAGTAGACAATATTGACTTTGATGGACCCAGGGTCTGATTCAGTGTAAGGCAGCTTCATATGTTCATATGTTCACCACAAGTAGGCTTACCAGCCTCCAAATGGGACCTAGAGATTTCTTGGAATTAGAACTGATCTCCAGGTAAATCAAGATGGGCCACCAACCATCTACTTGCAGCAGTAGAAAAGAGCCAGAGCCCGGGAGAATCTTAAAGACTAACATAATTTAGCAGTAGTATGTGTGAAAAGGATCTCGGCGTCTTAGTGGATCATACGCTGAACATGAGTCAACAGTGTGATGCGGTGGCTAAAAAGGCAAATGCAATTTTGGGCTGTATAAACAGAAGTCTAGTGTCCATATCACGTGATGTGATGGTATCACTTGACTATGTTCTGGCAAGACCTCACCTGGAGTATTGTGTTCAGTTTTGGGCACCACATTTTAAGAAGGATAGAAACAAGCTGGAATGGGTCCAGAGGAGGACGACGAAGATGGTGAGGGGTCTGGAGACCAAGTCCTATGAGGAAAGGTTGAAGGAGCTGGGGATGTTTAGCCTGGAGAGGAGGCAGCTGAGAGGTGATAGGATCACCATCATGTCCTTGAAGGGTTGTCCTATAGAGGATGGTGTGGAATTGTTTTCTGTGGCTCCGGAAGGTAGGACCATAACCTCTCGCTCTCTCTCTCTCTCGGCTTGGCTTCGCGAACGAAGATTTAAGAAGGGTGCAATAGTCCACGTTTGCTGCAGGCTCGCTGGTGGCTGACAAGACCAATGTGGGACAGGCAGGTCCGGCCACAGCGGCTGCAGGGAAAAGTCTGATTTAGGGTTGGTGCTGTAGCAGTGCGATTCTTCCTCAATCTCCTTTTGTCCTCAAGACCAGCTATGCGTGTGTTCTCAAAGGAAGAGACAGCCTAGTGGATGGTGTGCCTCCATGCTTTGCGATCTGAGGCTAGGTCAGACCACTGGTGATGGTTGATGTGACAGGTGCTAAGGGATTTCTTCAAGGAGTCCTTGTACCTCTTCTTTGGTGCCCCTCTATTTCGATGGCCGGTGGAGAGTTCGCCATACAGGGCAATCTTGGGAAGGCGGTGGTTTTCCATCCTAGAAATATGCCCTGCCCAGTGCAGCTGCGTCTTCAAAAGCAGTGCCTCGATGCTGGTAACCTCTGCCCGCTTGAGGACTTCAGTGTTGGTCACAAAGTCACTCCAGTGGATGTTGAGGATGGTGCGAAGGCAGCGCTGATGAAAGCGCTCAAGGAGTCGCAGGTGATGACGGTATAAAACCCACGATTCGGAGCCATAGATGAGGGTTGTCATCACAACCGCTTTGTAAACATTGATCTTTGTGCCTTTTTTCAGATGCTTGTTGCTCCACACTCTTTAGTGCAGTCGGCCAAATGCACGGTTTGCCTTTGCCAGCCTGTTGTCAATCTCCTTGTCGATCTTGGCATCTGAGGAGATGATGCATCCCAGGTAGCTGAACTGCTGGACTGTCTTCAGAACTGATTCACCCACAGTGATGCAGGGAGGGTGATAATCTTCCTGGGGTGCAGGCTGGTGGAGAACTTCTGTCTTCTTCAGACTAACTTCTAGGCCGAATAGCTTGGCAGCCTCTGCAAAGCAGGACGTCATATGCTGCAGAGCTGATACTGAGTGGGAGACGAGTGCAGCATCATCAGCAAACAGTAGTTCTCGGATGAGTTTTTCCATTGTTTTGGAGTGTGCCTTTAGTCGCCTCAGATTGAACAGGCTGCCATTGGTGCGATAGTGGATGTAGACACCATCGTCCTCATCTAGATCTAGGACCATAACCAATTGGCTGAAATTAAATTAAAAGAGTTTCCAGCTCAACTTCCTGACCGTTAGAGCAGTTCCTCAGTGGAACAGGCTTCCTTGGCAGGTGGTGGGCTTTCCTTCCTTGGAGGTTTTGAAACAGAGGCTGGATGGCCATCTGATAGCAATGAAGATCCTGTGAATTTAAGGGGAGGGGTTTGTGAGTTTCCTGCATCGTGCAGGGAGTTGGACTAGATGACCCTGGAGGTCTCTTCCAACTCTAAGATCCTATGATTCTTCTGAGGTGGTGGGCTCTCCTTCCTTGGAGGTTTTAAAACAGAGGCTAGATGGCCATCTGACAGCAATGGAGATCCTTTGAATTTAGGGGGAGGGATTTGTGAGTTTCCTGCATTGTGCAGGGAGTTGGACTAGATGACCCTAGAGGTCCCTTCCAACTCTGTGATTCTATGATTCTAATTTGTAGCATGAGAGGAGCTTTTGGAGGCTGGTGATAGCAGGAGATTTCTTGCCAGTGCCTGGAGGTTGGCACCCCTACTTCTGGTGTTTGTGCTTCCACTGAGGAAAAGACCGGGCGGGGGGGGGGTAGATTCTGGCCTTCAGTTTTTGCTTCCTTGCAGATGGCCCACCTGCCAGAGATTTCCTCGTCTCAGCCCGTTCCCGTCTCGAGGAACGAGACAGCCCAAGACGAAGCGGGTTGTCAAGCCCGAAACGATCACTCATTTTTGAACTTATTTCAACATATATTTTAAACAGCTCAGTAATTTAAACAATCCAATGACTTCAATTGCAGGCCCTGGTTAAGAGCCCCTTCAATTATTTAAGCTCTTAATGTTGTTGGCCGTGGAGGGTGGTTGTTGGTACGTTGTTGTTTTTTCAAATCCACTTTTTGGAATTGTCAGGGCAGCAATCTCGGATGACTGATTGACAGCTCCAAGCCTGCCTTTGCTGGGGGGTGGGGGCAGGGGGAGAATTGAGAAACGTCAGCTGCATTTTCCAGCCTAGCCTGGAACTTCTCCCTCACCTGTTGCGGATTTCCAGGGCCAACTCTCGAAAGGGTGCTGCCCAGATCAGGGCTCCATCCACGCTGGGCTGTTTGGACTGGGCTCCTGGTTGAGTCTGGACTGGTAGAAAAATAAAGAAAAGCTCCCCCTTGGAACTTCACAGGGTTGTGATACAAATGCCCTCTTGGCCACTGAGATGAGCCTGGGACTTTCTACATACCAAGCAGATGCTACGCAGTTTGGTGAGAGAGCCAGTTTGGTGTAGTGGTTAAGTGGGCGGACTCATATCTGGGAGAACGGGGTTCGATTCCCCACTCCTCCACTTGCAGCTGCTGGAATGGCCTTGGGTCAGCCAGAGCTCTCTTAATTGGGAGAACAGGGTTTGATTCCCCACTCCTCAACTTGCAGCTGCTGGAATGGCCTTGGGTCAGCCAGAGCTCTCTTATCTGGGAAAACCGGGTTTGATTCCCCACTCCTCCACTTGCACCTGCTGGAATGGCCTTGGGTCAGCCAGAACTCTCTTATCTGAGAGAACCGGGTTTTGATTCCCCACTCCTCCACTTGCACCTGCTGGAATGGCCTTGGGTCAGCCATAGCTCTCTTATCTGGGAGAACCGGGTTTTGATTCCCCACTCCTCCACTTGCACCTGCTTGGAATGGCCTTGGGTCAGCCATAGCTCTGGCAGAGGTTGTCCTTGAAAGGGCAGCTTCTGGGAGAGCTCTCTCAGCCCCACCTACCTCACAGGGTGTCTGTTGTGGGGGAGGAAGATAAAGGAGATTGTGAGCCACTCTGAGACTCTGAGATTCAGAGTGGAGGGCAGGATATAAATCCAATTTATTATTATTATTATTATTATTATTACTACTACTACTAC
Source organism: Heteronotia binoei (assembly GCF_032191835.1). NCBI lineage: Eukaryota > Metazoa > Chordata > Lepidosauria > Squamata > Gekkonidae > Heteronotia > Heteronotia binoei. The sequence continues at coordinate 3,298,356 of NC_083229.1, read as the reverse complement.
TACTACCACTACATTGTAATATATAATGAAATAATTACACAACTCACGGCCCGGTTGCTAACAGGCCACGGACTGAGTGTTGGGGACCCCTGCTTGAAAGGACAGCTTCTGTCAGAGCTCTCTCAGCCTCACCTGCCTCACGGGGTGTCTGTTATGGGGGAGGAAGATAAAGGAGATTGTGAGCCGCTCTGAGACTCTGAGATTCAGAGTGGAGGGCAGGATATAAATCCAATATCTTCTTCTTCTATAGCACTGATCCAAGCCCGCCCACCCCCACTTGAACAGTTCCCGTTATGTTGAAAACAGAGAGGTGAGTGGAATCCTCTTGTGTGAATTTCAGATGTTGCAAATTCGCCAGTGTTTGTCTGTGGCATCGGTAGACAACTGCCTGATGGATTTGGAGTGCCGCTAACAGCGGCTGAGTGAGGGACATCCACAACGCCAAAACCTCCATTCATGTACCAACTTTGCTAAGACCAACTCCATGGCCCATAACAGTGTGCAAACCTTTTGGTTCCCTGCACTCTTCATCGGGCCAGAAGTTACAGAACAAAAAGAGGGGGGAAGCAAATGTTTCAGGCTCTCCTGGTCTTAGTGGCAAGTTGGTGTCATGAGTGTGGTGGGGGGGGGAGATAGTTGAAGCCCCATCAGAATGAATGAGTGGGAGGAAGACGTGGCTGCCAATGCCATCTGCATTTCTTGGAATTTGCGGAGACATCAGCGTTGTGATAAAGTCCAAGGACCCTCCAGGTTGCACATGTGCCATTCTCCATCCTTTCTTCCCTGACCTCTATGGGATCTATTGAGTTAAATGTATAAAAATGGGGAGCGGTGGTGGCTCAGTGGTAGGGCATCTGCTTGGGAAGCAGAAGGTCCCAGGTTCAATCCCTGGCATCTCCAAAAAAGGGTCCAGGCAAATAGGTGTGAAAAACCTCAGCTTGAGACCCTGGAGAGCCGCTGGCAGTCTAAGAAGACAATACTGACTTTATCAAAGATTTCAGGTTTTCACGGCTGGTAACATCATTAGGGTTTGTAGAATCTTTCGGGATCAAGTGCCGTGTTCTACTGGAGAAAGTTTTCCTTCCAGACGTTTCGTTCTCAGCTGCGGAGAACATCCTCAGTGGCGTTGCAGCCGGAGCAGGCGCTCAGACCTTCTTGGCTGCTGTGCATTGAGTGACTTTGATGGACTGACTTTGATGGACCAAAGGTTTGATTCAGTATAAGGCAGCTTCATATGTTCAAAAATGATCGTTTGTCTTGGAAGTACAGAAGCTTTACGCAGAATCCCTGATTCTCCACATTTCCCAGGTAAGGGGGAAATGCTGTTCAAACAAATTACAAAGGAGCTCTGGCTCCAAGAAGAAGAAGAAGAATTGCGGATATATACGCCACCCTTCTCTCGGAATCAGAGTCTCAGAGGAGCTTACAATCTCCTTTATCTTCTCCCCCCAAAACAGACACCCTGTGAGGTGGATGGGGCTGAGAGAGCTCTCACAGCAGCTGCCCTTTCAAGGACAACTCTTGCAAGAGCTCTGGCTGACCCAAGCCCATTCCAACAGCTGCAAGTGGAGGAGTGGGGAATCAAACCCGGTTCTCCCAGATAAGAGCCTGCAGCACACTTAACCACTACACCAAACTGGCTCCAATGGGAACAAGAGAAATACATTTTACTTTACTAAAATAGAAGCACATCTTACATGACACATTCACGTAGGCGCATTTAACTTCTTGTGAACAGATCCACTTCAGAAAGGTTAGCTTGCTACTGCTCCAAGTCAGCGTAGGGTTGCCAGGTCCAATTCAAGAAATATCTGGGGACTTTGGGGGTGGAGCCAGGAGACTTTGGGGGTGGGGCCAGGAGACTTTGGGGGCTGAGCCAGGAGAAGGGTGCGACAAGCCCAATTGAACTCCAAAAGAGAGCTCTGGCCATCACAGTGAAAGGGACTCACAAAGAGTCGGACTCGACTGTGCGCATGAACTCCTTTTAAATGCCTTCCCTCCATTTGGAACAATGAAGGACAGGGGCACATTCCTTTTTGGCTCATAGAGTTGTACCCCCCCGGTCCAATCTTTTTGAAACTTGGAGGGTGTTTTGAAGAGAGGGACTGGATGCTATGCAAAAAAACTGGTGCCTCTGCTTTAAAAAAACAGCCCCCCGGGGCCCCAGATATCTGCAGATCACTTCCCCATTATACCCTACGGGAATCGTTCTCCATAGGGAATAATGAAGCACCCAGCAGACATTTCCTTCTCCGTCCCCCACGCTTTCTGATGACCCTGATGCCGGGGGAGGGCCTCCAAATGATTTGCAACCCTAGGTAGGGGTTTAATTTATTTTTAATTTGGATTTCTCGGCAAGCCCATGGGCAGAAGCAGACATTGGAGCACCCTCTCCAAATCCCAGTGATTTTATTTTTATTTTTTTATCAGATGGACTCAGGGCAGCTAGCAACCGTGGAAAACAACATAAAATGTTAAAAAAAACAGAATATGCAATAAAATCAGTTTCATACATTTTACAACCATTAAAAGTCCAAGATGCGAACTGATGTTCTACAACTGATTGTCGAATTAAAATTTGTTGTAGGTCCTACAACTGATTGACGAATAAAAAACTAATAGGTCACCAGGTCCGGATGGCATACATCTGAGAGTTCTGAAAGAACTCAAAGTTGAACTTGTGGATCTTCTGACAAAAATATGTCATCTTTTGTTGACATCTGCCTCCGTTCCTGAGGACTGGAAGGTAGCAAATGTCACCCCCATCTTTAAAAAGGGTTCCAGAGGAGATCCGGGAAATTACAGGCCAATCAGTCTGACTTCAATACCGGGAAAGTTGGTAGAAACCATTATCAAGGACAGAATGAGGAGGCACATTGATGGACACGGGTTATGGAGGAAGACTCAGCATGGTTTCTGCAAGGGAAGATCTTGCCTCACTAACCTGTTACATTTCTTTGAGGGGGTGAACAAACATGTGGACAAAGGGGAACCAATAGATGTTGTTTACCTTGACTTCCAGAAAGCTTTTGATAAAGTTCCTCATCAAAGGCTCCTCTGTAAGCTCGAGAGTCATGGAGTAAAAGGACAGGTCCTCTTGTGGTTCAAAAACTGGCTGAGTAATAGGAAGCAGAGAGTGAGTATAAATGGGCAGTCTTCGCAGCAGAAGACAGTAAACAGTGGGGTGCCGCAGGGCTCAGTACTGGGTCCCATGCTCTTTAACTTGTTCATTAATGATCTGGAGTTGGGAGTAAGCAGTGAAGTGGCCAAGTTTGCAGATGACACTAAATTGTTCAGGGTGGTGAGAACCAGAGAGGACTGTGAGGCACTCCAAAGGGATCTGTTGAGGCTGGGTGAATGGGGGTCAACGTGGCAGATGAGGTTCAATGTGGCCAAGTGCAAAGTAACGCATATTGGGGCCAAGAATCCCAGCTACAAATACAAGTTAATGGGTTGTGAACTGGCAGAGACTGACCAAGAGAGAGATCTTGGGTTTGCGGTAGAGAACTCACTGAAAATGTCAAGACAGTGTGCGATTGCAATAAAAAAGGCCAACACCATGCTGGGAATTATTAGGAAGGGAATTGAAAACAAATCAGCCAGTATCATAATGCCCCTGTATAATTCGATGGTGCGGTCTCATTTGGAGTACTGTGCACAATTCTGGTCACAGCACCTCAAAAAGGATATTATAGCATTGGAAAAAGTCCAGAAAAGGGCAACTAGAATGATTAAAGGGTTGGAGCACTTCCCTATGAAGAAAGGTTTTTTTGTTAAAACAATTTTATTTGGTAACATATGGTAACAAATTATATTTCTTGCATCATTAATAACTTCTTTTATCTATCCCATATATTACTTTCTACTCACCCCTCCCCTCGTTACTTGACCCCCGCCAGTGTTATTTACTTAAAGTACTAGTGTTTAAAGGTACCCTTAACTAATTAAAAATTAATATTCTTCTTTTTTCTAAGACTTAATCATTATCAAAAATTGTCCAATGTCCTTTTACTTTCCACTCTTTTCCTACATATCTTCTGAACTTTTTCCACTCCATCTTAAAAACTTCTAAATCATAGTCTCTTAAAATTCTTGTTAATTTGTCCATTTCACTCCATGTCATAACTTTTACAATCCAATCCCATTTCTCTGGTATTTTTTCTTGCTTCCACAACTGCGGATATAATGTCCTAGCAGCTGAAAGCAAGTACCCAATTATAGTTCTATCTTCTTTTGGAAATTTTTCCATTTGTAATCCCAACAGAAAAGCCTCTGCTACTTTCTTAAATTCATATCCCAAGATCCTAGAAATTTCTTGTTGAATCATCTGTCAATACTTTTTTGCTCTTTCACAAGTCCACCACATATGGTAGAAAGAACCTTAATTTTTTTACATTTCAAACATCTGTCTGGCATCTTATTATTCATCTGTGCCAATTTCTTAGGAGTCATATACCATCTATACATTATTTTAAAACAGTTCTCTTTAATACTATGACACGTCGAAAGCTTCATAGAGTTCTTCCACAAATATTCCCAAGTTTCCATCTGTATTTCTTTATTTACATTAAATGGCCACTTAATCATTTGAGATTTCACTACTTCATCTTCCATTTTAAAAGTAATTTATATAATTTTGAAATTAATTTTTCGTAGGAAGGGAATTGAAAACAAATCAGCCAGTATCATAAAGCCCCTGTATAAATCAATGGTGCAGTCTCATTTGGAATACTATGTACAATTCTGGTCACCGCACCTCAAAAAGGATATTATAGCACTGGAAAAAGTCCAGAAAAGGGCAACTAGAATTATTAAAGGTTTGGAACACTTTCCCTATGAAGAAAGGTTAAAACGCTTGGGGCTCTTTAGCTTGGAGAAACGTCGACTGCAGGGTGACATGATAGAGGTTTACAAGATTATGCATGGGATGGAGAAAGCAATAAAAGAAGTCCTTTTCTCCCTTTCTCACAATACAAGAACTCATGGGCATTCAATGAAATTGCTGAGCAGTCAGGTTTAAAAGAAAGTACTTCTTCACCCAAAGGGCGATTAACATGTGGAATTCACTGCCACAGGAGGTGGTGGTGGCTACAAGCATAGCCAGCTTCAAGAGGCGATTGGATAAAAATATGGAGCAGAGATCCATCAGTGGCTATTAGCCACAGTGTATGTGTGTCTGTGTGTATATATATATATATATATATATATATATATATATATATATATATATATATATATATATATATATATATATATATATTGACACTGTGTAATACAGAGCGTTGGACTGGATGGGCCATTGGCCTGATCCAACATGGCTTCTCTTATGTTCTTATGTGACACAGAGCGTTGGACTGGATGGGCCATTGGCCTGATCCAACATGGCTTCTCTTATGTTCTTATGATGTTCCGGATTATTCTGATGTTTCTGGTTTCAGTTATATTGGTTCAGTGAGATTGCCAGTGCTGTGGAATAGTAGCCACCTCCCCTTAACCTTTAAAAGAGAGTTTGGACAGGCCTTGCAGAACTGTGGCAGGTCCCGCAGAGCCCTGATGTTTTCGGGGAGGGCATTCCACAGAGTGGGGGCTATTACCGAGAACACTCTGGGTCTAGCGGAGAACAATCTAGCTGCTTTCGGTCTGGGGATCTTAAGAGAGCCAGTTTGGTGTAGTGGTTAAGTGTGTGGACTCTTATCTGGGAGAAACGGGTTTGAATGGCCTTGGGTCAGCCATAGCTCTGGCAGAGGTTGTCCTTGAAAGGGCAGCTGCTGTGAGAGCTCTCTCAGCCCCACCCACCTCACAGGGCGTCTGTTACGGGGAGTGGGGGGGGGGTAAAGGAGATAGTAAGCCACTTTGAATCTCTGATTCAGAGAGAAAAGCGGGGTATAAATCTACAGTCTTCTTCTTCTAAGAAGATTTTGGGACCCTGAACATAGGGTCCTTTGGGGTACGCATAGAATACTTAGAGGAAGAGAGGAGGAGATTGGATTTATACTCCACCCTTCGCTCAGAGTCTCAGAGCAGCGTACAAACTCCTTCCCGTCTCCACAACAAACACCCTATGAGGTAGCTGGGGCTGAGAGAGCTCTTTTAAGAACTGCTCTTGAGAGAACAGCTCTGAGAGAATTGTAACTGACGCAAGGTCACCCAGCTGGCTGCATGTGAAGGAGGAGTGGGGAATCAAACCTGGTTCATGGCTCTTTAACCACTACACTAGACTGGCTCCCTAGAAGCCCGTTAATAAAACTTAAAAGGTTCCCACCGGGTGCCACCACGTTTGAGAACAAAGGACACACCTTTCTTTTATTTGCCTACAAGCAAGATGACGATGGCCATCTTTGGAGGCCCCTCTCTACACTTTTCAGCGCAACTCGCAGCTCCGTCGACGGGGACGCGCATGGTCCCCGTGATGGCAGAGACCGCAATGCAGGTCTCTCCCCCCACCCACCCACCCAATCCCTGATGCCTTCATTTGTTTACATTTGCTTGGTGCCATGACAGGACGGAGGGAAAAAAGTTTTAATCTTCCCTGCCATGAATTTTTAATGCTCAGCTCTTGCACTCGTGTCATTACGCGCCCGCATCTCAGCATTTCAGAGAGACGCTCCTTTTAGATAATGGTCCCTTCAAGGAAGGGGAGCAAAATCCCTTACCTTTGCTTCCCCCACAGTGACCATTAAATGCAGCCCCCGTGCTTCTCCAGTGGATTGCATCACGCTTGCAATGCAACTCCTCTCCCATCTCCGATCCGGGTCTTCTCTCCAATCGCCCTGCTCAGCACACGACTAATGGTGAGCTTGTTATTGAGGTCAGCTATGCCACTGTCTCTCAGGAGCATGGTTAGCTGCCTGAATTAGATCTCTTCCCATTGCGGCCACCGCCGCTGCTGCCCCACTGTGGAAACATAATAACATAAGAGAAGCCACGGTGGATCAGGCCAGTGGCCCATCCAGTCCAACACTCTGCGTCACACAGTAGCCTAAAACCAGGTGCCATCAGGAGGTCCACCAGTGGGGCCAGGACACAAGAAGCCCTCCCACTGTGCCCCCCCAAGCATCAGGAATATAGAGCATCACTGCCCCAGACATAAGAACATAAGAGAAGCCATGTTGAATCAGGCTAATGGCCCATCCAGTCCAACACTCTGTGTCACACAGTGGCTAAAAGCCCAGGTGCCATCAGGAGGTCCACCAGTGGGGCCAGGACACTAGAAGCCCTCCCACTGCTGCCCCCCCAAGCACCAAGAATACAGAGCATCACTGCCCCAGACATAAGAGCGTAAGAGAAGCCATGTTGGATCAGGCCAATGGCCCATCCAGTCCAACACTCTGTGTTACACAGTGGCCAAAAAACCCAGGTGCCCTCAGGAGGTCCACCAGTGGAGCCAGGACACTAGAAGCCCTCTCAGTGTGCCCCCCCAAGCACCAGGAATATAGACATAAGAGAAGCCATGTTGAATTAGGCCAGTGGCCCCTCCAGTCCAACACAGTGTCACATAAGAGCATAAGAGAAGTCATGTTGGATCAGGCCAATGGCCCATCCAGTCCAACACTCTGTGTCACACATAAGAACATAAGAGAAGCCATGCTGGATCAGGCCAATGGCCCATCCAGTCCAACACTCTGTGTCACACATAAGAACATAAGAGAAGCCATGCTGGATCGGGCCAATGGCCCATCCAGTCCAACACTCTGTGTCACACATAAGAACATAAGAGAAGCCATGCTGGATCGGGCCAATGGCCCATCCAGTCCAACACTCTGTGTCACATAAGAACATAAGAGAAGTCATGTTGGATCAGGCCAATGGCCCATCCAGTCCAACACTCTGTGTCACACAGTGGCCAAAAAACCCTCCAAGTGCCATCAGGAGGTTCACAAGTGGGGCTAGAAGCCCTTCCACTTTGCTCCCCTCAAGCACCAAGAATACAGAGCATCACTGCCCCAGGCAGTTCCAATAAAATGCTGTGGCTAATAGCCGCTGATGGACCTCTGCTCCATATATTTATCCAATCCCCTCTTGAGGCTGGCTATGCTTGTAGCTGCCACCATCTCCTGTGACAGTGAATTCCACATGTTAATCACCCTTTGGGTGAAGAAGTACTTCCTTTTATCTGTTCTAACAACACTTCTCAGAGCAAAGGGACAGATTCTGGCTCAATGGAAGATCCTCTGATTTGCATGCGAAAGGTCCCCGGTTCAATCCGGGCCTGTAGCCACAGGAGGGCCTTTGGGGGCACTGCCCCCTGACTTCCAGCCAGAGCCCCCTGACTCCCCGGGGGCTCTCCAGGGTGCAGCCTGCTTTTTTTCCTTTTTCTTTTTCCCATGGCTGAGCCAGCAAAGCGCCATCAGCGGCAGCCAGTCCCGGGAGACCAGAGCAGGGCAGAGTGCACTTCAGCAACAAAAGCAACAGGCGGAGAGGAGGAAGGTGGAGGAAACCATGTGGAATGGGCCAGGGTGGGAGGTGGACAGATGGAGCTGCTGGCTGCAAAGCGCCGGGGTGGGGGATAGGGAGGTGGAAGGAAAACCCTCTGCTTGCGTGCAAGGTGGAGGCCCTTCTTGAGCCCAAAGTTTTAGGGTTTTCTGCCTCGGCTTGGCCACTTTCAGAATCTCCAGCTTTTGCCCCCACCCCAAAACGCTTCTGAGAAGTGGCAAGCCCCGCAGTGGATATGGAAGGGTGTCCTCCAGCTTTTAAAATCCTGACTACGCCTTGGTTCAATCCCCCTGGGCATCGCCAGATTCAATGGCCAAGCAATAGGCTGATGTGAAAGACCTCTCTGCCTGAGACTCGGGAGCGCTGCTGCCGGTCTGAGGAGACAAGACTGGCCCACTGTATGTGTCTTATCATCTATCACTTGTGCACAGCACTCAACCACGGAGGAAATTTCGTGGGATGCAGTGGGATACGCCTCTCTGAGGAAAGGTTTTTCCCAGAAACAGACGTAAAGGCGCGTTCCTGTCAGAGGCTTGCTGTATATTCACTTCGACTTCACATATGGAAAGTTCTTGTATGAATATTGGAAGCCTGAAGTTTGGCATGACTGAAAAAGCATCTTGAAAACATAAACTTTTCCTGTGGAATTATATCTGGAGCACCAGCTCTTTAATCCAGCCCGTTGGAACGGGCGAATCGTCGTGAGTTTTTAAGAAGTTGGGAATCGACATCATTAAAAGGACTTGAATAAGTGAAGTAATGAAACTAAGAAGAAGAAGAAGAAGAAGAAGAAGAAGAAGAAGAAGAAGATGATGATGATATTGGATTTATATCCCGCCCTCCACTCCGAAGAGTCTCAGAGCGGCTCACAATCTCCTTTACCTTCCTCCCCCACAACAGACACTCTGTGAGGTGGGTGGGGCTGGAGAGGGCTCTCACAGCAGCTGCCCTTTCAAGGACAACCTCTGCCAGAGCTATGGCTGACCTAAGGCCATCTCAGCAGGTGCAAGTGGAGGAGTGGGGAATCAAACACGATTCTCCCAGATAAGAGTCCGCACACTTAACCACTACACCAAACTGGCTCTCCTTGAGAGCGTTGTTAATTGTCCCTGGATTGTAATTAGGATGAATTGTTGAGATTACGATTTCTTGTGTTGCATATCTTTAAGTAATTGTAATTTAGTTAATAAGTTTTCATCTTTAAAAATTTCGCAATAAGATGATTAAGTTGTGTATTGAGTTTTTTCGTTAATTGTTTCACGGTTTTTGCTTGGTTTCTCATGTGAGGCAAACTCTCCCTTGTGCTTGAATGGAGGAGCCAGAGGAGGTCAGAGTCTTGCGGGATCTTGCCCTGTTCTGCAAGGCCTGCAAAATAAAATATGCTTAAAACATTAGCCCTCATTGGTCTTAAGGGTGCTTTCTTTGTGTTTCTCCCATGGGACCCAGGGAACTGGGCAAAGGAAGCCCTGGCTCTTGCCTTCCTTCCCCAGGGGACCAGGACAAGGAGGAGCCTCAGCCAAAAGAAGGAAGAGAGGCTTGGATCAGTAGCTCAGCTGTGTGACTGAGCAAGCCTGGACAAGCAGGCTGTGATAAGAACATAAGAAAAGCCATGTTGGATCACGCCAATGGCCCCTCCAGTCCAACACTCTGTGTCACATAAGAACATAAGAGAAGCCATGTTGGATCAGGCCAATGGCCCCTCCAGTCCAACACTCTGTGTCACAGAAGAACATAAGAGAAGCCATGTTGGATCAGGCCAGTGGCCCCTCCAGTCCAACACTCTGTGTCACAGAAGAATATAAGAGAAGCCATGCTGGGTCAGGCCAATGGGCCCTCCAGTCCAACGCTCTGTGTCACATAAGAACATAAGAAAAGCCATGTTGGATCACGCCAATGGCCCCTCCAGTCCAACACTCTGTCACATAAGAACATAAGAGAAGCCATGTTGGATCAGGCCAATGGCCCCTCCAGTCCAACACTCTGTGTCACAGAAGAACATAAGAGAAGCCATGTTGGATCAGGCCAGTGGCCCCTCCAGTCCAACACTCTGTGTCACATAAGAACATAAGAGAAGCCATGTTGGATCTGGCCAATGGCCCCTCCAGTCCAACACTCTGTGTCACACATAAGAGAAGCCACGTTGGATCAGGCCAATGGCCCCTCCAGTCCAACACTCTGTCACATAAGAACATAAGAGAAGCCATGTTGGATCAGGCCAGTGGCCCCTCCAGTCCAACACTCTGTGTCACATAAGAACATAAGAGAAGCCATGTTGGATCAGGCCAATGGCCCATCCAGTCCAACACTTTGTCTCACACAGTGGCCAATATATATACACACACACACACACTGTGGCTAATAGCCACTGACGGACCTCTGCTCCATATTTTTATCCAATCCCCTCTTGAAGCTGGCTATGCCTGTAGCCGCCACCACCTCCAGTGGCAGTGAATTCCACATGTTAATCAACCTTTGATTGAAGAAGGACTTCCTTTTATCCATTCTAACCCAACTGCTCAGCAATTTCATTGAATGCCCACGAGTTCTTGTATTGTGAGAAAGGGAGAAAAGTACTTCTTTCTCTACTTGCTCCATCCCATGCATTATCTTGTAAACCTCTATCATGTCACCCCCTCAGTCGACGTTTCTCCAAGCTAAAGAGCCCTAAGCGTTTCAACCTTTCTTCATAAGGATGGTGTTCCAGCCCTTTAATCATTCTAGTTGCCCTTTTCTGAACTTTCTCCAATGCTATAATATCCTTTTTGAGGTGCGGCGACCAGAACTGCACACAGTACTCCAAATGAGGCCGCACCATCGATTTATACAGGGGCATTATGATACTGGCTGATTTGTTTTCAATTCCCTTCCTAATCATTCCCAGCATGGCGTTGGCCGAAGGAAGCAAGAGAGGGGAAAGGAAGACGTTGACAGCCAGTTGCTCAGGGGCCTGTTAGGAGCCCCCTGAGAGCCTGATGCGACCCCCAGGCCTCATGCTTGACCCCCCTCTCTTAGCTGGTGCAGGACAAGGCACAGCCTCAAGGGAGTGGATGGTGCTGGATCTGGAAGGACCATGGAGAGCTCCCAGGCAGAAAACCGGTTTAGAAAAGCTGCAAAGGGCAGATACTGTGGTGCCCACAAACACCTTTCCTGAGGTCTGACGAGTGTTTGTATAAAGTGAGTGGGATAAGCGGGGCTTTTGCCCAGTAGGGCTTCTGATTGGCCACTGGGAATCTGATTGGCAGCGCAGGTTTTTGAGAACTGCTCTGAGATTCCAAGTGAAGGGCAGGGTATAAATCCAATCCTTCCCTTCTCCTCAAATTACCACCAATCTTCATACGGCAGAGATCAGTTCCCCTGGAGAAAATACTTGCTTTAGAGGGGGGAACTTTGTGGCATTCTACCCTGATGAGGCCTTTCCCCACCTCAAGTCTTCACTTTAAGGATCTTGGGATGCCAGCCTCCAGGTGAGGCCAGGAGATCTCCTGGAGTTACAACTCATCTACAGAAAACAGAGACCAGCTCCCCTGGAGGGAGCGGCTGATTTGGTGGGTGGACCTTATGGAATTATATCCCGTTGAGGTCCTTCCCCAACCTTCCCCAGGATCCACCCCACAGAATCTCCAGGAATTTCCCAAACTGGAGTTGGCAACCATAGTTGGTGGTGGGAATCCCAGGTGCATTCTCTCTGGCACGCTTGGATTCGATCTGGCAATCTGTCTCCACGTACCCGCTATGAAATTGTTCTATTTACTCCATGATCCCTGCACACATTATTAATATGCAATTATTGATAATAATGAGCCGCAGATGCTGGGGATAATGAATCAAATGATCTCTCGCCACCTCAGGGACATTGCTGGAAACCAGCCAGGGTTTCTTTGAACTTCTGAAGGAAAACAGCCTCAGCTTTTCTGATGAATCACACAGCAGCATGAAACCTAGAGCCAGAGATGGTGTTTTAGCAAAGTAGGAAAAATACAAGGCAGTCAATGTTATAATGAGGAATTTGGAAAATAAATGGGGAGGAGGAGGAGGAGGAGGAGGAGGAGGAGGAGGAGGAGAAGAGAAGAAGAAGAAGAAGAAGAAGAAGAAGAAGAAGAAGAAGAAGAAGAAGAAGAAGAAGAAGAAGAAGAGAAGAAGAAGAAGAAGAAGAAGAAGAAGAAGAAGAAGAAGACATTGTATTTGTATCCCACCCTCCACTCTGAATTTCAGAGTCTAAGAGCAGCTCACAATCTCCTTTACCTTCCTCTCCCACAAAAAAACACCCTATGAGGTAGGTGGGACTGAGAGAGCTCTGACAGAAACTGCCCTTTCAAGGACAGCTCTGTGCGAGCTATGGCTAACCCAAGGCCATTCCAGCAGCCGCAAGTGGAGGAGTGGGGAATCAAACCCGGTTCTCCCAGATAAGAATCCGCACACTTAACCACTACACCAAACTGGTTCTCAGTCTCTGATGCATATTTATCACTGCATTATGTTAAAAGAGAAGCTGTGCTGGGTTGCCAACTTCCCGGTGGGGCCTGGACCTCTCTTGGAATTACA
>NC_083229.1:3257055-3285281 GCF_032191835.1 Heteronotia binoei | reverse complement strand
AAAGGGAGGCGTTTACAAATGAAAGTGCCCAAGTCAGCAAGCTCTCAAATCTCCACCGGGAGCCCTGCCTTATTTGGAACGGAAGCGCATCTTTAATCCAGGTTGTTTTCTCTGCGCTGGCGAGAAAGGCAAAGGCGGGGTCTCCTAGAGAGGGAGAGAAGGAAGGAGGGTGTGGAGGAGGAATCCGGCTCCCCGCAGCTGGCCTTGAAGCTTTCGGGGACCTCTCTCCTCCTCCATACTCTCTTCTGCAAGACACCCCCCACCTCCACCCCATTGCTGGCTGGCAGCTATGGATGCTGGGCCTCCAGGTGGGGACCTGGTGATCCCCTGGCGTTACAACTCACATCGCATTGTTGGAACTCTCTGTCTGGGACAGGTGATGCTCTGTATTCTGGGTGCTTCAGAGGGGCAGCAGTGAGAGAGCTTCTAACGTTCTGGCCCCACTGGTGGACCCTCCTGATGGCACCTGGGGGTTTTGGGCCACTGTGTGACAGAGTGTTGGACTGGATGGGCCATTGGCCTGATCCAAGATGGCTTCTCTTACATTCTTATGTATGGGGCAATGATGCTCTGTATTCTGGGTGCTCCGGAGGGGCAGCAGTGGGAGGGCTTCTAGTGTCCTGGCCCCACTGGTGGACCTCCTGATGGCACCTGGGGTTTTGGGCCACTGTGTGACAGAGTGTTGGACTGGATGGACCATTGGCCTGATCCAAGATGGCTTCTCTTATGTTCTCCAGACTACAGAGATCAGCTCCCCTGGAAGAAATGGAGACTTATAATCAAAGAGTTGGAAGGGATCTCCGGGGTCATCTAGTCCAACCCCCTGCACAATGCAGGAAACTCACAAATACTTCCTCCTAAAAAAGGGGGGGCTTTTTTGCCACCTTCTGGGTATGAAGCAGGGGAAACTGGGTGTGTGTGGGGAGGGGAGGTATTTGTGAGTTTCCTGCATTGTGCAGGGGGGTTGGACTAGATGACCCTGGAGGTCCCTTCCGACTCTTGTGATTCTGTGGTTTATTTCTTTGTTTATTCCAGGGGATTTATATGCCACCTCTGCAAAGACCTGCTCCAAGTGGCTTACAAGCAGAAACAATGCCATACAGCCACGGTCAGTTTTAATTGGTCTGCCTCCTTCTTTCCTTTCTCACTGGGTCCATCCTGGAATGAATTTGAACTGTTTAAATATTTTATCGCCCTTGCATTTAAATTTGATCTGTATTTTACGGGATGTTGTATGCCACCCTCAGCCTTGATACTTTGCGGGAGGAGAGTCCTAGACAGAAAGAGTCGAGAAATTGAGATTATAAACAAACACAACATAAATTACTGCAGTTGCCAACTTCCAGGTGAGGGCTGGAGGTCTCCTAGAATTACGGCTGATTTCCAGACTATAAAGTTCTGTTTTTTACTTATCAGTTATTTACTTAAAACATTTATTCCACTTCTCCTGGATAAAATTTACTGCTTTGAAAGGTGGACGGCAGAGCGTTATATTCTCCCCTCCCCTCACTATATGGCCAAGGACCTGCCTACCTTAGGGACCGCCTCTCCCCATGTGTTCCCCAGAGAGCACTGAGATCTAGTTCTCAAAATCTTTTAAAAATCCCTGGGCCAAGAGAGGCTAGATTGAAAACAACCAGGGAGCAAGCCTTCTCAGCAATGGCCCCCCCGATGGTGGAATCAACTTCCAGAGGTGGTGCGAGCCCTGCGAACCAGTTCCGCAGGGCTTGCAAAACCACCCTCTTTCAGCTTGCTTTTAAGATAGAACCCGGCTAAACTGACCTGTAGCCACCTAACCATCTTATATACGACTGTGAACTGTAGCACCTAACTTAATTTAATTTATTATAGCTATTTTATCTATTTTAACTAATCTATATAACCTAATTGTATCTTAATCTGTTTTGTCTTGATTGTATTTTATTCAAATCATGGTTGTCCCATGTCTGTGAGCCGCCCTGAGCCTTCCTTTGGCGGGGGAGGGCGGGATATAAAAATAAACTTACTTACTTACTTACTAAACTCCACTTTCAAATCTCCAGGTATTTGAGGGCTAGTTTGGTGTCATGGTTAAGTGTGCAGACTCTTACCTTAGAAGTCTGTTTCTGGGCGTTGCTCTCCCATGCAGTGGGGAATTCCTTTTAGTAGTTCACTTACAGAGTATTTTTCTTGTCTGATTGATCCCCATATTTGAAGGGCGTTTACGTTGGCCCATTTTAATGCGCTTCCTTCTGCCTTGTTATACAGCAGGTTTAAAAAAATACCATTCCTTCATAGGCTATGTCCCTGTGGGCTGAAGGAAACTGAAGGAACAGACCATGTACTTTTATCCTGTAGATTCTACTATGATTTACGTGCATCTTATCTGGATCCTATATTGTAATTCCTGGAGAGTAAATCAGATGAAAGCAAGATGGTAAGTTTACTAGCCTCAAATGAGGCTGAAACCATCGAAGTTGTGTCAAACTTCTTTTACTGTGCTTATACAGTTTGGTGTAGTGGTTAAGTGTGCGGACTCTTATCTGGGAGAACCGGGTTGATTCCCCACTCCTCCACTTGCACCTGCTAGCATGGCCTTGGGTCAGCCATAGCTCTGGCAGAAGTTGTCCTTGAAAAGGCAGCTGCTGTGAGAGCCCTCTCCAGCCCTACCCACCTCACAGGGTGTTTGTTGTGGGGGAGGAAGGTAAAGGAGATTGTGAGCCGCTCTGAGACTCTTTGGAGTGGAGGGCGGGATATAAATCCAATATCTTCATCTACCTCACAGGGTGTCTGTTTGTGGGGGGGGGGGGGGAAGGTAAAGGAGATTGTGAGCCGCTCTGGGACTCTTCGGAGTGGAGGGCGGGATATAAATCCAATATCTTCTTCTTCTTCTTCTTCTATAAGAGGAGAATGTTAATTAATGTTTAACCACTTCCCCCCCCCCACCCCTGCTCCCTTGATTTGATACTGTTGTTGTGATTCTAATAAAGGTTCTGTGACTGTGACTCTTATCTGGGAGAACCTAGTTTGATTCCCCACTTTTCCACATGCACCTGCTGGTGTGACCTTGAGTCAGTCTCAAGTTCCCACCAAGCTGTTCCTCTCAAGTGCCGTTTCTGTCAGAGCTCTCTCAGCCCCGTCTACCTCATAGGAGTCTGCTGTGAGGAGGGGAAGAGGGGCAGGAGATTGTAAACTGCTCTGAGACTCCTTTGGGGAGTGAAGGGCGGGGTATATATCCAACCTCTTCTTCTTCCCAACCTGGATTTGGCCTCTCTAAATTATCGATATGAGAAATAAGCCCCGTCTTTAAAATGATATGAAGCAAACAATTAGAAGCCAAAAGCAATATTGATAAGGAAAGGAAAGTTCCCCTGTGCAAGCACCAGTCATTTCTGACTCTGGGGTGATGCTGCTTTCACAACGTTTTCACGGCAGACTTTTTACGGGTGGTGTTGCCGTTGCCTTCCCCAGTCTTTTACACTTTCCCCCCAGTAAGCTGGGTGCTCATTTTACCGACCTTGAAGGATGGAAGGCTGAGTCAACCTGGAGCCAGCTACCTGAACCAAAGAGTCCTCAAATTATAATATACTGTAACTGGAAAAAAAAGTAAAACCTTGTTTCAGCAACCACCTCACAGCCAGCCCCCCCTCCCAATTCCCAGGCAGTATTACAAGAATCCATGTGTCAAAATATTAATGCAAGCCGAAGTGTGTGTGTGTGTGTGTGTGTGTGTGAGAGAGAGAGAGAGAGAGAGAGATCTGCTTTCAATCATTTGAGAGACAGCTCGTAAACTGTAGCCCAGATATGATCCAAGCCGAGGTTTCACCCAGCATGGTGTCGGAAGGATAACAAACTCGGCTTCAAATATTCCATTCTGTTAGATATTGGACCTTGGCAATTGAATGAGAGACAGGCATACTACTAAATGGAACTACTCTATTATTTAATAACCTTTCTCAAGTGCTGGACATGCTCCTCATACATCATTTCCTTCCTTGTGAGGCTGGTAAGAATGTAAGAGAAGCCATGTTGGATCAGGCAATGGCCCCTCCAGTCCAACACTCTGTGTCACATAAGAACATAAGAGAAGCCATGTTGGATCAAGCCAGTGGCCCATCCAGCCCAACACTCTGTGTCACATAAGAGAACGTAAGAGAAGCCATGTTGGATCAGGCCAGTGGCCCATTCCAGCCCAACACTCTGTGTCACATAAGAACATAAGAGAAGCCCTGTTGGATCAGGCCAGTGGCCCATCCAGTCCAACACTCTGTGTCACAAAGTGGCCAAAAAAACCAGGTGCCACTAGGAGGTCCATCAGTGGGTCCAGGACATTAGAAGCCCTCCCACTGTTGCCCCTCCAAGCACCCAGAATACAGAGCATCACAGCCCCAGATGGAGAGGTTCAACAATAGGCTGTGGCTAAGAGCCACTGATGGACCTCTGCTCCATATGCGTATCCAATCCCCTCTTGAAGCTGTCTATGCTTGTAGCCGCCACCACCTCCTGTGGCAGTGAATTCCACACGTTAATCACCCTTGGGTGAAGAAGGACTTCCTTTTATCCGTTTTAACCCGACTGCTCAGCAATTTCATTGAATGCCCACAAGTTCTTGTATTGTGAGAAAGGGAGACAAGTGCTTCTTTGTTTACCTTCTCCATCCCCAGGCAGAACCTTGCCGACCTCTATCGTGTCACCCCGCAGTCGACGTTTCTCCGAGCTAAAGAGCCCAGCTTCAAGAGGGGATTGGATCAACATATGGAGCAGAGTTCTCGTATTGTGAGAAACGGCTGCTGCTGCTGCTGCTGTTATCGATGAATCGTCCCATCCCGGCCAGTGCCAGGCTCTAGATGATGTACAACATAAAACCAAAATGTATATATTAAGACCAATAAAAATCAGTTACCTTAAAAAGAAATCATTAAAAAGAAATCAAAATGGCGTCTCATTTAAAGTGCTCTTGTTCCATTTTCATTTCCAGTCCTTACATGGGTTGTGGGGTGGGGAGAGCACAGCAGGCCTGAGAGCCAAACGGAGGCTTTAGTCCAGTTTATCAGGCCCCATAGAATACAGTCCAGGTTGCCAGCCTCAAGGTGGCACCTGGAGATCCCCCAGAGTTACAGCTCATCTCCAGATGACAGAGATCAGCTCCCCTGGAAGAAATGGCTGCTTTGGAGGGGGGGAAGCTGTAGGGCATTGCACCCTGCTGAGACCCCTCCCCATTGCTGCACCTTCAGATTTCCAGGAATCCCCCAACTTTTTCATCTGTGCATTGAACTGCATCTTAACAGAAGTCTCAGGACTTTGGGTTTGGATGGAACGGACATCCTGTTGGTTATTATATTATATGTTTCCATAAATTGCGCAAGTCTTTTTGGCTTATATGAGAGCCAGTTTGGTGTAGTGGTGAAGTGCGCAGACTCCTATCTGGGAGAACTGGGCTTGATCCCCCCACTCCTCCACTCGCAGCTGCTGGAATGGCCTTGGGTCAGCCACGGCTCTGGCAGAGCTTGCCCTTGAAAGGGCAATTTCTGTCAGAGCTATTTCAGCCCCACCCACCTCAGAGGGTGTCTGTTGTGGGGGGAGAAGATAAAGGACAGGGGTGGCCAACGGTAGCTCTCCAGATGTTTTTTGCCTACAACTCCCATCAGCCCCAGCCAGGATGGCTGGGGCTGATGGGAGTTGTAGGCAAAAAAACATCTGGAGAGCTACCGTTGGCCACCCCTGATATAGGAGATTGAAAGCCTCTCTGAGTCTCTGATTTCAGAGAGAATGGTGGGGTCTATATCTGCTGTTTTCTTCTTCTATATCTCCATCTTTACCTGGAGGTTGGCAACTCAGAGAGGAAGGTGTCTGTGCCCAGGCTGACGAAACAGAAAGGGAGCAGGGATGCTGACAGGTACAGATTCCCGGAGGTGGCCTCACGACCTGAAGGTCGGCTCCGGTTTTAAGTTTCTTTTGGTAAAGCAGGAAGAGAGGGGAAATCTGCAGACACAGTGGAAACGGGGAAAGGATGCAAACGACAAAACGGAGGAAGGCCACCCAACTGCATTCGTGAGCGCCGATGACCGCTCCAGCAAAGGAAGAGAAAGGCTTCCTCTTATAACCTGCCAGGAGAGATGCCCAACGTGCATGCCAGAAGGGAGGGGGCAGGGGGGCAGAGGAAAAAGAACTCTGCATGGCATGAAAAATATGTCCCATCCAATACTTCCTCTATGCTGTGGAGTCTTGTGAGCAAAAATTCTACTTCATGAGCTACTAGCATTAAGCTGCTGCTTAAATTAGTTTGCTCTGGGGCCATTTTTTCCTGAGCTGAGACAAAATGTATGAGCTGGAGGCTAAAAAAAACTGTGAGCTAACTCACGCTAACTCAGCTTAGAGGGAACACTGGTCCCATCCCTTCCAGTTTGTAGTGTAGTGATTAAGTGCGTGGACTCTTATCTGGGAGAACCAGGTTTGATCCCCCACTCCTCTACCTGCAGCTGCTGCAATGGGCCTTGGGTCAGCCATAGCTCTCGCAGAGTTGTCATCGAAAGGGCAGCTTCTGGGAGAGCTCTCTCAGCCCCACCCACCTCACAGGGTACCTGTTGTGGGGGAGAAAGATAAAGGAGATTGTAAACCACTCTGAGACTCTGAGATTCAGAGTTAGGGGCAAGATATAAATCCAATATCTTCTTCCTCCTCTCCTCCTTCTTTTCTTCTTCTTCCTCCTCCTCCTTCTTTTCTTCTTCTTCTTCCTCCTTCTCCTCTTCTCCTCCTTCTTTTCTTCCTCTCCCCCTCCTCCTTCTTTTCTTCTTCTTCTTCGTCTTCGTCTTCCTCCTCCTCCTTCTTTTCTTCTTCTTCTTCTTCCTCCTCCTCCTCCTTCTTTTCTTCTTCTTCCTCCACCTCCTCCTCTCCTCCTTTTCTTCCTCTCCTCCTCCTTCTTTTCTTCTTCTTCTTCTTCCTCTCCTCCTCCTTCTTTTCTTCCTCTCCCCTCCTCCTTCTTTTTCTTCTTCCTCCTCCTCCTCTCCTCCTTTTCTTCCTCTCCCCCTCCTCCTTCTTTTCTTCTTCCTCCTCCTCCTCCTCTCCTCCTTTTCTTCCTCTCTCCTCCTCCTTTTCTTCCTTTCCCCCTCCTTCTTTTCTTCTTCCTCCTCCTCCTTTTCTTCCTCTCCCCTCCTCCTTCTTTCTTCTTCTTCTTCTTCTTCCTCCTCCTCTCTTCCTTTTCTTCCTCTCCCCCTCCTCCTTTTCTTCTTCCTCCTCCTTCTTTTCTTCTTCTTTTTCCTCCTCCTCCTCCTTCTTTTCTTCTTCTTCTTCCTCCTCCTCCTCTCCTCCTTTTCTTCCTCTCCCCCTCCTCCTTCTTTTCTTCTTCTTCCTCCTCCTCCTCCTCCTTTTCTTCCTCTCCTCCTCCTTTTCTTCCTTTCCCCCTCCTTCTTTTCTTCTTCCTCCTCCTCCTTCTTTTCTTCCTCTCCCCTCCTCCTTCTTTCTTCTTCTTCTTCTTCTTCCTCCTCCTCTCTTCCTTTTCTTCCTCTCCCCCTCCTCCTTTTCTTCTTCCTCCTCCTTCTTTTCTTCTTCTTTTTCCTCCTCCTCCTCCTTCTTTTCTTCTTCTTCTTCCTCCTCCTCCTCTCCTCCTTTTCTTCCTCTCCCCCTCCTCCTTCTTTTCTTCTTCTTCCTCCTCCTCCTCCTCCTCCTCCTTTTCTTCTTCCTCCTCCTCCTCCGGATCTGGTATGCTTCACTTGGAAGAGGATACCTTGCGACTCAGCTGGGCCACTGCAGGTCCCTCTCTGAATCTCCTGACCTTCTACAAACAGTGACTCCCAAAAGCCCCTCCCCTGCTCCGAATTGGCTTAGTCTTGAAGTTGCTCTGGATTCTGGCTCTTTTCTACTGCAACAGGCTGACATGACCGCCCAAGGGTCCTTTTGTAGAAAAACAGGTGGTGGAGCTCATCCAGGGATTGTTATGCAGCTGCACCTCCTATTCAATGGACAAGGTAGGTGGGGAGGAGGAGAGGGAACCCTCAGAAAGGTTCAGGAGTTGTACTCCTGTGAGCTCCTGCTGAATCCGAGGCCTGTGACGACCCATCTTGATTTTTCTACAAACAGGGGAGTCTCTGAAGCGAAGTTGGGGGTAGGATAACCACCAGTGTTCCCTCTAAGTTGTCAAGCATCGATATTTCTCAGTAATCAAGCTTTTGTTCTTTAATCAAAAGTTGCTTTATTGTTAAAACTCCATAGCTTGGTCAAGGACAGAAGCCTTGGAAGTAGTGACGTATACAGCACTGAAGAGTTACTTATAGGAAAACTTCAAAAGGATAACATACAGATGCAATTTGAGTCACGGGTTCAAAGGCTACTAGCTAGTATCTCTTTTATGGCTAAGGAATGTAAGCTAATAAAAACATCTCCCTTTCTCACACTTTCTTTGAGAGCACGTAAGACCTGACTGTGTGAATCTGGGAGAGAGGCATTCTACACAGTTACTGCAAGGTTAACCTAAACATCCTGGGTCCAGATGGATTTATTATGCACCCTTTTGTTGTAAAGGTGTGTGGAGGGAAACATGCCAGAGCGGTGTTCTGCTCTATGTCTGGTACGCCTATTAGGCACATAGGAATATGCATGCTTGTCAGTCTTGTGAGCAAAAAATCTATTTTGTGAGCTACTGGCATCAAAGTTGTGAGCTACTGCGTCAATTAGCTTGCTCTGGGGCCATTTTTCCTGAGCCGAGAAAAAAAATGCATGAACTGGAGGCTAAAAAACTGTGAGCTAGCTCACACTAGCTCAGCTTAGAGGGGACACTAGTTGCCACGTCTGGGTTGGGAAATTCCTGGATATTTGGGGGTGGAGCCTGGGAAAGATGGATGTCAGCAGGGTGTCAAGACCTAGTGTTCACCCTCCAAAGCAGCTGTTTTCTCCCAGGGATCTGATCTCTGCAGCCTGGAGATCACGTGGGATTCCGGGAGACCTCCAGGTCCCACCTGGTGAATGGCAGTGTACAACTTCCTCAAACACTTTAAATGTGCAGAGAGGAACATTCTGGGAACACCTCACACCATCGCTCACTTGGCCAACCTCCCTCTTATCTGTCCTTAGTGTGGCGGAACCCTTTACCTGCCGCGTGCCAGATTCGGGGACCTTGAAACAGCTTGTTCTGCACAGATTTAAATGCCAAACGCAACAGAGTGTGCAGTTAAAGAGGGGCTGGGAAATGAGGGAAATAAACAACAGTGGGGAGACCTCCTAGAAAAGCAGAATTTTGTCCTCCGGGATGCGAACAGCTGCGGTGCGTGGAGGGCCAGGTGTTTTGGAAGTATTTATTTCTGAGCTCTTTCTCTTTTTGCAGCCAAAACGAGGCCTGCAGGAAACAAGATCCCTTTGTAAGGGAGAAAACTCAATGCAAAGGGATCCTTAAGGGAAATGTCTTCCTCTGGAGGAGGAGCCAGGCATGATGGATTGGTGCCTCCCTCAGTGGTCATGCCTTCTTGCCCCTTGGAGATTAGAACCATTCATTTCCTGCTCAGACCTTGGGAAATCCATGAATGAGTTTCCTCTTATGCTCTCTCTCTCTCTCTCTCTTTTAAAGCAGGTGTAAAGGTAAAGGTAGCCCCCTGTGCAAGCACCAGTCATTTCCGACTCTGGGGTGACGTTGCTTTCATGTTTTCACAGCAGACTTTTTACGGGGTGGTTTGCCATTGCCTTCCCCAGTCCTCTATGCTTTCCCTCCAGCAAGCTGGGTACTCATTTGACCGACCTCAGAAGGATGGAAGGCTGAGTCTACCTGGAGCCGGCTACCTGAACCAGCTTCAGCTGGGATCGAACTCAGGTTGTGAGCAGAAGGCTCCGACTGCAGTACTGCAGCTTTACCACTCTGCACCAATCCACATCATGACAACATCATGGGGACAGGCTGTGCCTCCGTTTGGCATGCAGAAGGTCCCAAGTTCAATCCCAGGTAGCATCTCCAGGTAAACTATCTGGCAGTAAAAAGATCCAAGTGGGCAGCCCTGCTGGTCTGAAGCAGTAGAACAAAGCAGGAGTCAAGTTGGACCTTTACAAAGAGCCAGTTTGGTGTAGTGGTTAAGTATGTGGACTCTTATCTGGGAGAACCGGGTTTGATTCCCCACTCCTCCAATTGCACCTGCTAGCATGGCCTTGGGTCAGCCAGAGCTCTGGCAGAGGTTGTCCTTGAAAGGGCAGCTGCTGTGAGAGCTCTCTCAGCCCCACCCACCTCACAGGGTGTCTGTTGTGGGGGAGGAAGGTAAAGGAGATTGTGAGCCGCTCTGAGACTCTTTGGAGTGGAGGGCGGGATATAAATCCAATATCTTCATCTACCTCACAGGGTGTCTGTTGTGGGGGAGGGAGATAAAGGAGATTGTGAGCCGCTCTGAGACTCTGAGATTCAGAGTGGAGGGCGGATATAAATCCAATATCTTCATCTACCTCACAGGGTGTCTGTTGTGGGGGAGGAAGGTAAAGGAGATTGTGAGCCGCTCTGAGACTCTTTGGAGTGGAGGGCGGGATATAAATCCAATATCTTCATCTACCTCACAGGGTGTCTGTTGTGGGGGAGGGAGATAAAGGAGATTGTGAGCCGCTCTGAGACTCTGAGATTCAGAGTGGAGGGCGGATATAAATCCAATATCTTCATCTACCTCACAGGGTGTCTGTTGTGGGGGAGGGAGATAAAGGAGATTGTGAGCCGCTCTGAGACTCTGAGATTCAGAGTGGAGGGCGGGATATAAATCCAATATCTTCATCTACCTCACAGGGTGTCTGTTGTGGGGGAGGGAGATAAAGGAGATTGTGAGCCGCTCTGAGACTCTGAGATTCAGAGTGGAGGGCGGATATAAATCCAATATCTTCATCTACCTCACAGGGTGTCTGTTGTGGGGGAGGGAGATAAAGGAGATTGTGAGCCGCTCTGAGACTCTGAGATTCAGAGTGGAGGGCGGGATATAAATCCAATTTTTTCTTCTTCTTCTTCTTCTTCTTCTTCTTCTTCTTCTTCTTCTTCTTCTTCTTCTTCTTCTTCTTCTTCTTCTTCTTCTTCTTCTTCTTCTCCTTCTCCTTCTCCTTCTCCTTCTCCTTCTCCTTCTCCTTCTCCTTCTCCTTCTCCTTCTCCTTCTCCTTCTCCTCCAACAAAGTTTTATCAAGAATGTAAGCTTTCGTATGCTCTAAGCACACTTCATCAGACAAGGAATCAGGTACAGTGCGCAGAGCCACACATAGCTGGTAGGCAGTGGTTTCAAATGCAAAATTTAAAATCCAATGATCTGGGTAGCATGAGCATGAGAAACCAATAAAACAGTAACATGTCGAAAGGTAGTCCCCTGTGCAAGCATTGAGTCATTACTGACCCATGGGGTGATGTCACATTATGACATTTTCTTGGCAGACTTTTTACGGGGTGGTTTGCCATTGCCTTCCCCAGTCCTCTACGCTTTCCCCCCAGCAAGCTGGGGACTCGTTTTACCGATCTCAGAAGGATGGAAGGCTGAGTCAACCTGGAGCCGGCTACCTGAACCCAGCTTCTGCCAGGATCAAACTCAGGTCATGAGCAGAGCTTGGACTGCAGTACTGCAGCTTTACCACTCTGCGCCACGGGGCTCTGTCTGGCAGTAAGTGATGGGAAAGACCTCAGCCTGAGACCTTGGACAGCGGCTGCCAGTCTGAGTAGACAAGACTGACATTAACGGACCAAGAATCTGATTCAGGATAAGGCAGCCTTTTGTGTTGATGTGTGTTCTCTGTGTTTCAGTAGCAGCTTCCATGTACACTGAAGCTGCCTCGAGATTTGAGAAGAGGCTGTGGCTCAGTGGTAGAGCACCTGATGGTCATATAGAAGGTCCCAGGTTCAATCCCCGGCATCTCCAGTTCACAAGATCAGGCAGTAGGTGATGGGAAAGACCTCTGACTGAGACCCGGAAGAGCTGCTGCCAGCCTGAGTAGGCAATACCGATTTTGATGGACCAAGGATCATATTAATATAATATGATCACGTAAGAGGGGGTTTAAGACTCTTTTCCCCCACATTTCACACTGCTGGAATGGGCCACAGAAGGGTCCTTACCACAGGATCTATAGAAGGAACTGGACACATTTCCTTAAACGGGCCATGGAGCATACAAATCATTAGCTCATAGTGCCTAGCGCAACAGGGTTCGGCGGTCTAACTTCCTGTGTCACTCAAATGCTTTTTCCAGCAACAGCCTACGACATCCAAAAACAGCTCATCAATCTCACATAGCTTCGCTCTCAAACTTCAATGCAAAGAATGAAGCGATGTGAGTGTTTTTGGATGTCGCAGGCTGTTGCTGGAGAAAGCATTTGAGCGAAACAGGAAGTTAGGTTGGAAAATCTTGTCGCGCTATGTACTATGAGCTAATGATTTGTATGCTGCTGTAGAAGTTTTTATGCAGCTAAGAAAAAAGGATCTGTTTTAGTGGATGAACAGCATGTGTTTACCGTGCACATAAGAACCTAAGAGAAGCCCTGTTGGATCAGGCCAGTGGCCCCTCCAGTCCAACACTCTGTGTCACAGAAGAACATAAGAGAAGCCCTGTTGGATCAGGCCAGTGGCCCCTCCAGTCCAACACTCTGTGTCACATAAGAACATAAGAGAAGCCCTGTTGGATCAGGCCAGTGGCCCATCCAGTCCAACACTCTGTGTCACATAAGAACATAAGAGAAGCCATGTTGGATCAGGCCAATGGCCCATCCAGTCCAACACTCTGTGTCACATAAGAACATAAGAGAAGCCATGTTGGATCAGGCCAATGGCCCATCCAGTCCAACACTCTGTGTCACATAAGAACATAAGAGAAGCCCTGTTGGATCAGGCCAGTGGCCCATCCAGTCCAACACTCTGTGTCACATAAGAACATAAGAGAAGCCATGCTGGATCAGGCCAGTGGCCCATCCAGTCCAACACTCTGTGTCACATAAGAACATAAGAGAAGCCCTGTTGGATCAGGCCAGTGGCCCATCCAGTCCAACACTCTGTGTCACATAAGAACATAAGAGAAGCCATGTTGGATCAGGCCAGTGGCCCATCCAGTCCAACACTCTGTGTCACATAAGAACATAAGAGAAGCCATGCTGGATCAGGCCAGTGGCCCATCCAGTCCAACACTCTGTGTCACAGAAGAACATAAGAGAAGCCATGCTGGATCAGGCCAGTGGCCCATCCAGTCCAACACTCTGTGTCACATAAGAACATAAGAGAAGCCATGTTGGATCAGGCCAGTGGCCCATCCAGTCCAACACTCTGTGTCACATAAGAACATAAGAGAAGCCATGCTGGATCAGGCCAGTGGCCCATCCAGTCCAACACTCTGTGTCACAGAAGAACCTAAGAGAAGCCATGTTGGATCAGGCCAGTGGCCCATCCAGTCCAACACTCTGTGTCACATAAGAACATAAGAGAAGCCATGCTGGATCAGGCCAGTGGCCCATCCAGTCCAACACTCTGTGTCACATAAGAACATAAGAGAAGCCCTGTTGGATCAGGCCAGTGGCCCATCCAGTCCAACACTCTGTGTCACATAAGAACATAAGAGAAGCCCTGTTGGATCAGGCCAGTGGCCCATCCAGTCCAACACTCTGTGTCACATAAGAACATAAGAGAAGCCATGTTGGATCAGGCCAGTGGCCCATCCAGTCCAACACTCTGTGTCACAGAAGAACCTAAGAGAAGCCATGTTGGATCAGGCCAATGGCCCATCCAGTCCAACACTCTGTGTCACATAAGAACCTAAGAGAAGCCATGTTGGATCAGGCCAGTGGCCCATCCAGTCCAACACTCTGTGTCACACAGTGGCCAATATATGTGTGTGTGTGTGTGTGTGTGTGTGTGTGTGTGTGTATACACACACACACACACACACATACACATATAGTCCACACTTTCCTTTTTCTGGCTATGCTTGTAGTCACCACCACCTCCTGTGGCAGTGAAGTCCATGTGTTAATCGCCCTTTGGGTGAAGAAGGATTTCCTTTTATCCATTCTAACCCAACTGCTCAGCAATTTCATTGAATGCCCACGGGTTCTTGTATTGTGAGAAAGGAAGAGGACTTCTTTCTCTACTTTCTCCATCCCATGCATAACCTTGTAAACCTCTATCATGTCACCCCGCAGTCGACGTTTCTCCAAGCTAAAGAGCCCCAAGCGTTTTAACCTTTCTTCATAGGGAAAGTGTTCCAAACCTTTAATCCTTCTAGTTGACCTTTTCTGTACTTTTCCCAATGCCATAATATCCTTTTTGAGGTGCGGCGACCAGAACTGCACACAGTATTCCAAATGAGACCGCACCATCGATTTATACAGGGGCATTATGATACTGGCTGATTTGTTTTCAGTTCCCTTCCTAATAATTCCCAGCATGGCGTTGGCCTTTTTTATTGCAATCGCACACTGTCTTGACATTTTCAGTGAGTTCTCTACCACGACCCCAAGATCTCTCTCTTGGTCAGTCTCCGCCAGTTCACACCCCTCCAGAGGAACTGGTTGGCCATTATGTGAGACTCGATGCAGGAGTAGATGGACTATTGGTCTGACCCAGCAGGGCTCTTCTTACGTGCCAATCCTTCCCCCACCCCTGCTGACATGTTTATGAGAACCCACGCTGGCTGTGGCTGAGAGGGGGAGGGGGCTGGGCACTGCCCCACACTACCAGGCAGCCAGCCCTGCGTTTCCCCAGATGCTGCCACAGCTGCAGATCCAAGGTAGCTGCCGGCGCCTGCTAGGAAAACACTGATTAATCTCAGCAGTGCACGGATCTTGCACTGCAGATGTGCAAGCTGCTGCTGACACAGCAGCTCCCAGTCTCTTCTAATATGCATAAGGCTGCCCAGTCCAATTCAAGAAATATATGGGGACTTTGGAGGTGGAGCCAAGAGACTTTGGGGGTGGATACAGGAGACATTGGGGTGGAGCCAGGAGACTTTGGGGGTGGAGCCAGGAGACTTTGGGGATGGAGCCAGGAGACTTTGGGAGTGGAGCCAGGAGACTTTGGGGATGGAGACAGGAGACATTGGGGTGGAACCAGGAGACTTTGGGAGTGGAGCCAGGAGACTTTGGGGGTGGAGCCAGGAGACTTTGGGGATGGAGCCAGAAGACATTGGGGGTGGAGCCAGGAGACCTTGAGGGTGGAGCCAGGAGACTTTGGGGGTGGATCCAGGAGACTTTGGGGGTGGATCCAGGAGACTTTGGGGATGGAGCCAGGAGACTTTGGGAGTGGATCCAGGAGACTTTGGGGATGGAGACAGGAGACTTTGGGAGTGGATCCAGGAGACTTTGGGGTGGATCCAGGAGACTTTGGGGGTGGATCCAGGAGACTTTGGGGATGGAGCCAGGAGACTTTGGGAGTGGATCCAGGAGACTTTGGGGATGGAGACAGGAGACTTTGGAGTGGATCCAGGAGACTTTGGGGGTGGATCCAGGAGACTTTGGGGGTGATCCAGGAGACTTTGGGGGTGGATCCAGGAGACTTTGGGGATGGAACCAGGAGACTTTGGGAGTGGATTCCCAGGAGACTTTGGGGATGGAGACAGGAGACTTTGGGAGTGGATCAGGAGACTTTGGGGGTGGATCCAGGAGACTTTGGGGGTGGATCCAGGAGACTTTGGGGGTGGAGCCAGGAGACTTTGGGAGTGGATCCAGGAGACTTTGGGGATGGAGACAGGAGACATTGTATCTTTTGCACACATTGTGCAAATCTGGACTCGTTTCAGAAATGTTCGCTCTCAGTAAAAGATCTGAATACGAAAGCAATATTTTTGAGTGGATTTTTGATGATAGGAAATCGACAAGAGGTACATTTTACACCCACCTGGGGTCAGCAACCCTAAATGTGCAGGCCTACAGCCAACAAAGGATTCCCGCTTGGTAAACCAGGCCTGTAGGTGAGCCACAGAATTCTGGGAGACAACACCCATGGCCGTCATGCGAGCTGCAAGGACCTGGACTCGTGAACATATGAAGCTGCCTCCTGCTGAATCAGACCATCAGGGTGAGTCTTGTCTACTCAGACTGGCAGCCTCTCTCCAGGGTCTCAGGCAGAGAAAGGTCTTTCCCACCACCTCCTGACTGGTCCTTTTAACTAGAGATGTCAGGGACAGAACTTGGGACTAGTTTGGTGTAGTGGATAAGAGCAGCCAGACTCTTCTCTGGGGGAACCGGGTTTGATTCCCCACTCCTTCACATGCAGCTGCTGGTTGACCTTGGGTCAGTCATAACTCTCTCAGAGCTGTTCTCGAAAGAGCAGTTCTCTCAGAGCTCTCTCAGCTCCACCTCTCTCACAGGGTGTATGTTGTGGGGGGAAGAAGGGAAGGAGACTGTAAGCTGCTCTGACACTCCAAGTGAAGGGTGGGGTGGAAGAAGATATTGGATTTATATCCCGCCTTATACTCTGGATCTCAGAGTGGCTCACAATCTCCTTTACCTTCCCCCCCCCCACCCACAACAGATATCCTGTGAGGGCTGAGAGAGGTGGGGCTGAGAGAGCTCTCCCAGAAGCTGCCCTTTCAAGGACAGCTCTGCCAGAGCTATGGCTGACCCAAGGCCATTCCAGCAGCTGCAAGTGGAGGAGTGGGGAATCAAACCCGGCTCTCCCAGATAAGAGAGCTCTGGCTGACCCAAGGCCATTCAGCAGCTGCAAGTGGAGGAGGGGGGAATCAAACCCGGCTCTCCCAGATAAGAGAGCTCTGGCTGACCCAAGGCCATTCCAGCAGGTGCAAGTGGAGGAGTGGGGAATCGAACACGGTTCTCCCAGATAAGAGACCGCACACTTAACCGCTACACCAAGCTGCCTCCTTCTCCTCCACCTCTCCGCCCCCCAAGCAGCTGCTCTGCTACCTGACCATCACCCCATGAATGTTAGAATTGCCTCACTGGGTCCATCTAGTCCAGCTTCCTAGCCAGGAAGCTCATGATGGGACATGAAATCAGTAGCCATTGGCTATCTCCATCACCTGGTTATTCCAAGGTGAACTGCCACTGAACATGGAGGTTGCATATTGCTCTGAAAGATGGCTGAACCACGGACTCCCAGATTGGGCCACTATAATGGCTGACCAGGACTTCAAGCCATTTGGACCCATTTGAACCAGGTTGGATTCCCCACTCCTCCGCTTGCAGCTGCTGGAATGGCCTTGGGTCAGCCAGAGCTCTGGCAGAGTTGACCTTGAAAGGGCAGCTTCTGGGAGAGCTCTCTCAGTCCCACCTACCTCACAGGGTGTCTGTTGTGGGGGTGGGGGGGCGTTCCTCAGTGGAACAGGCTTCCTCAGGAGGTGGTGGGCTCTCCTTCCTTGGAGGTTTTTCAACAGAGGCTAGATGGCAATCTGACAGCAATGAAGATCCTGTGAATTTAGAAGGAGGTGTTTGTGAGTTTCCTGCATTGTGCAGGGGACTGGACTAGGCGACCCTGGAGGTCCCTTCCAACTCTTTGATTCTATGATTAGGAAGAACTTCCTGACCATTTGAGTGATTCCACAGTGGAACAGGCTTCCTCAGGAGGTGGTGGGCTCTCCTTCCTTTGAGTTTTTCAACAGAAGCTAGATGGCCATCTGACAGCAATGAAAATCCTGTGAATTTAGGGGGAGGTGTTTGTGAGTTTCCTGCATTGTGCAAGGGGCTGGACTAGATGACCCTGGAGGTCCCTTCCAACTCTTTTATTCTCTGATTAGGAAGACTTCCAGACCATTCGAGCGATTCCTCAGTGGAACAGACTTCCTCAGGAGTGGTGGGCTCTCCTTCCTTGGAGGTCTTAAAATGGAAGCTGGATGGCCATCTGACAGCAATGAAGATCCTCTGAATTTAGGGGGTGGTATGCCTGAGTTTCCTGCATTGTGCAGGGGGTTGGACTAGATGAGCCTGGAGGTGATTCGGGGATTCCGTGCATTCTATGATTCTATGGAGCACAGACTTAAGACTATAACTGCAGCCAAGCTGGATCCAAACAACAGTCTAACTCATCCGTCATCCGTTGTCATACAGCAGTCCACCAGATACCCCCAGAAGACCTGAAAGGAGAACACAGAGCGCCCCGCCCCACGCTCCGGTATTCAAGAGTCCATTGCCTTTGAATATGTTATATGTAATCATTATGGCTAAGAGCCATTAATGGACTCTCTTCGGTAAATACATCTAATCCCCTTTGAAAGCTGTCTGAACTATGACCATCGATGCATCCAGTGGCAGAGAATTCCACAGCTGAATCACTCTTTGAGTGAAGAGAGTATCGGGGGTAAGCCATGCTGGTTTGCAGGAGAAAAGCAAGACCAGAGACCAGCAGGGTCTTAGAGACCAGCTAGATTGTGGGGGTAGGAGCTTTTGAGAGCCAAAGCTCCTTTTGTCAGATACTAGTCGTTGAGTGGATAAACACACGGAGCAGAGGTCTATCGGTGGCTATTAGACACAGAGTACAAATGGAACTCTCTGTCTGGGGCAGTGATGCTCTGTATTCTGGGTGCTTTGTGGGGGCAACAGTGGAAGGGCTTCTAGTGTCCTGGCCCCACTGATGGACCTCCTGATGGCGCCTAGTTTTTTTGGCCATTGTGTGAAACAGAGTGTTGGACTCGATGGGCCATTGCCCTGATCCAACATGGCTTCTCTTATGTTCTTATGTGACACAGAGTGTTGGACTGGATGGGCCACTGGCCTGATCAAACAGGGCTTCTCTTATGCTCCTATGTGACACAGAGTGTTGGACTGGAGGGGCCACTGGCCTGATCAAACAGGGCTTCTCTTATGTTCTTATGTGACACAGAGTGTTGGACTGGAGGGGCCATTGGCCTGATCCAACAGGGCTTCTCTTATGTTCTTGTGACTTCCTTTTGATCACTCTGTCTCTGTTGCCCACCCATTTCATTGGGTGCCTTTGAGTTTGAGTGTTATGGAAGATTACTGGGTTGTGGTCCTGAAGGAACATGTATGAGGGGGAATGGAATGACTAACCATATTCCTTGTTTCATTATGGAAAGGAACGATACCTGAACAGCAAAGGTCTTTGTTTCTGGTAGGAAGAAGAAGAAGAAGAGGATTGATAATGATGATGATGATGATGATGATGATGATGATGATGATGATGATGATGATGATGATGATGATGATGATGATGATATTGGATTTATATCCCGCCCTATACACTGAATCTCAGAGTCTCAGTGCGGCTTACAATCTCCTTTATCTCCTTCCCTACAACAGACACTTGTGAGGTAGGTGGGGCTGACAGGACTCTTACAGAAGCTGCCCTTTGAAGGACAACTCCAAGAGACCTAGGGCTGACCCAAGGCCATTCTAGCAGCTGCAAGTGGAGGAGTGGGGAATCAAACCTGGCTCTCCCAGCTAAGAGTCCGCAAACTTAACCACTACACCAAACTGGCTCTTACAGCACCTGCCCTTTGAAGGACAACTCCTACGAAAGCTCTGGCTGACCCAAGGCCATTCCAACAGCTGCAAGTGGAGGAGTGGGGAATCAAACTCGGTTCTCCCAGATAAGAGAGCTCTGGCTAACCCAAGGCCATTCAGCAGCTGCAAGTGGAGGAGTGGGGAATCAAACCCGGTTCTCCCAGATAAGAGAGCTCTGGCTGACCCAAGGCCATTCCAGCAGCTGCAAGTGGAGGAGTGGGGAATCAAACCCGGTTCTCCCAGATAAGAGAACTCTGGCTGACCCAAGGCCATTCCAGCAGGTGCAAGTGGAGGAGTGGGGAATCAAACCCGGTTCTCCCAGATAAGAGAGCTCTGGCTGACCCAAAGCCATTCCAGCAGCTGCAAGGAGTGGGGAATCAAACCCGGTTCTCCCAGATAAGAGTCTGCACACTTAACCACTACACTGAACCGGCTCTCCTGGGTCATCTAGTCCAACACCCTGCGCAATGCAGGAAATTCAGAAGTACCTCCCCACCTCCAGTAATCTCTGTTCCATGCCCAGAAGATGGCAAGAACCTCCAGGATTCCTGGCCAAATTGCTGCCTGACCCCAAAGTGTCCATCAGCATTTCCCGGGCATGTCAGAAAGGGCTATGAGAACTAAATACTGATGCAGCCCTTCCTGCCCTCCTTCCCTGCTCTGCCTAATTCACAGGATCTCCATCACTGTCAGATGGCCATCTAGCCTCTGTTGAAAACCTCCAAGGAAGGAGAGCCCACCACCTCCCGAGGAAGCCTGTTCCAGTAAGGAACCGCTCTAACTGCAAGGAGCTCTTTCCTAATGTTGAGCTGGAAACTCTTCTAATTTACTTTCAACCCATTGGTAACTAGCTGTGTCATGTGCACTCAGGGTCTGGTTGCCAGCTGTAGGCTGGGAAATTCCTGGAGATTTGGGGTTGGAGCCCGGGGATAGAAGGCTCCTAAGCAGTGTGGAATGCAATGGAATCCATCCTCCAACACAGCCTTTTGCTCCTGGGAAAACGATCTCTTTAGTTAGAGATCAATTGTAATTCCAGGAAATCTCCAGGTAGGGCTGGTAACCGTAGCTTAGGCATGGGATGTAGAAAGGGCTGGGTGAAGAAGAAAAAGAAGAGAGATTGAATTTATATCTTGCCCTACACTCTGAATCTCAGAGTCTCAGAGTGGCTCACTATCTTTCCCTTCCTACCCCACAAAAAAAAAAACACCCTGTGAGGTAGGTGGGGCTGAGAGAGCTCTCACAGAAGCTGCCCTTTCAAGGACAGCTCTGTGAGAGCTATGGTTGACTCAAGCCATTCCAGCAGCTACAAGTGGCGGATCGGGAATCAAACCCGGTTTTCCAGAAAAGAGTCCGCACACTTAACCAGTACACCAAACTGGCTCTCAAGGAGATAACTGATTTATACCCCGCCCTTCACTCTGAATGCAGCCCCGTGGCGCAGAGTGATAAAGCAGCAGTACTGTTAGTACTGTGGTCTGAACTCTCCGCTCACACCTGAGTTCGATTCCGGTGGAAGCTGGATTCAGGTAGCCAGCCCAAGGTGACTCAGCCTTCCATCCTTCCGAGATCGGTAAAATGAGTCCCCAGTTTGCTGGGGGGGAAGTGTAAAAGACTGCGGAAGGCAATAACAAACACGCCGTAAAAAGACTGCCATGAAAACGTTGTGAAAGCAACGTCACCCCAGAGTCGAAAACGACTGGTGCTGCACAGGGGACCTTTCCTTTTTCCTTCCTTCACTCTGAATCTCAGAGAGTGGCTTACAATCTCCTTTCCCTTCCTCCCCCACAACAGACACCCTGTGAGGTGGGTGGGGCTGGAGAGGGCTCTACAGCAGCTGCCTTTTCACAGACAACCTCTGCCAGAGCTCTGGCTGACCCAAGGCCATTTCCAGCAGGTGCAAGTGGAGGAGCGGGGAATCAAACTTGGTTCTCCCAGAGAAGAGTCACGCACTTCACCACTAACACCAAACTGAAGAGCACACCCCCCCCTTCATCCCGTTCTCATATCTTGCTGTTTATTGATTCTATTTTTCCGGCGATGACAACGGCCTGTTGTGTAGCGAAAGAAAATCACTAAATTGGATCTTGTACCAAGCTCTTAGCACCTTGTTACACACAGAGACAGGCCGTCGGTCTGCAGAGATGTTGGCGGAGATCTGAATCCCAATGTAGCATCCGCGGGGAGACCTTTGCCCAGCAGACTTCACCTGTGCTCTTGATGAGAAGTGATCGAGCAGCCAGAAAAGGCCAAATCTGATAGCCAGTTTGGTGTAGTGGCCAGTGTGGTGTAGTGGTGAAGTGCGTGGACTCTTATCTGGGAGAAGCGGGTTAGATTCCCCACTCCTCCACTTGCAGCTGCTGGAATGGCCTTGGGTCAGCCATAGCTCTTGCAGAGCTATCCTTGAAAGGGCAGCTGCAGTGAGAGCTCTCTCATCCCCACCCACCTCACAGGGTGTCTGTTGTGGGGTGGGGAGAGGTAAAGGAGATTGTGGCCACTCTGAAACTCTGAGATTCAGAGTATAGGGTAGGGTATAAATCTGCAGTCGTCTTCTTCTTCTTCACCTTTTTGGTGTAGTAGTTAGCATGTGGATTCTTATCTGGGAGAACCAGGTTTCGATTCCCACTCCTCCACTTGCAGCTGCTGGAATGGCCTTGGGTCAGCCATAGCTCTTGCAGAGCTATCCTTGAAAGGGCAGCTGCAGTGAGAGCTCTCTCATCCCCACCCACCTCACAGGGTGTCTGTTGTGGGGTGGGGAGAGGTAAAGGAGATTGTGGCCACTCTGAAACTCTGAGATTCAGAGTATAGGGTATGGGTATAAATCTGCAGTCGTCTTCTTCTTCTTCACCTTTTTTGGTGTAGTAGTTAAGCATGTGGATTCTTATCTGGGAGAACCAGGTTCGATTCCCCACTCCTCCACTTGCAGCTGCTGGAATGGCTTGGGCTCAGCCATAGCTCTGGCAGAGGTTGTCCTTGAAAGGCAGCTGCTGGAGAGCTCTCTCCGCCCCGCCCACCTCACAGGGTGTCTGTTGTGTGGTAGAGGCAGAAGGTAAAGAAAGCCAGTTTGGTGTAGTGGTGAAGTGTGTGGACTCTGTGTGTGAATATAAATCCAATGTCTTCTTCTTCTCCTTCCTTCCTTCCTTCCTTCCTTCCTTCCTTCCTTCCTCCTTCCTCCCTCCCTCCTTCCCTTTCTTCCCTTCCTCCCTTCCTCTTCCTTCCATCTCTCCCTCCCTCCATTCCTCCCTCCCTTTTTCCTTCCCCTTCTTCCCTCCCTGCCTCCCTGCCTCCTCCTCCTCCCTTTCCCTTCCATTTCTCCCTCCCTCCATTCTCCCTCACCTTTCTCCTTCCCTTCTTCCCTCCCTCCCTCCCTCCCTCCCCTTCCTTCCTTCCTCCCTTCCTTCCTCCCTCTTTCCCTTCCATCTCTCCCTCCCTCCATTCCTCCCTCCCTTTCTCTTGCTTCCTCCCTTCCTCCCTTCCTCCCTTCCTTCCTTCCTTCCTTCCTTCCTTCTTCCTTCCTTCCTTCCATCCTTCCTTCCTTCCTTCCTTCCTTCCTTCCTTCCTTCCTCCCTCCCTCCCTCCCTACATCTGATGTTCATGTTTTGCGGCTCTCAAACATCTGATGTTTATTCTATGTGGTTGTTATGTTAAGCATGTTTGGCCACCCCTGGTCTTAGCCATTTTGGGCAGCAGCTACAGGCGGTGGCCTCCTTTCCAGGGCTGTTGTAAGGAACGGGGTTCTTTTTGCTGAAGCTCGGAAGCATTCGCTTTGTGCAGGATGCCACTCCTGGTGAAGAGTTGGCACAGTAGTAATAGCGGCGGCGGTGCCTCTGGCTCTCGGGCGTTGGCTCCATGTCTGGTACAGGCTCGAAGCTGTAAGCCATCTCTTTCACCTCAGGCCAAGGTGTGTCGGGGCCTGTTTTTCCTCGGGCAGTCCCACACTTGGGCACGGGAGATGGGCTGGGATCAGTGTGCGATGCGTGTCTTTGTGTGTTGCGGGGTGTTCCTCCATCCTTCTGGCCTGTCTGCCTCCCCCAGCGGGGAAGAGCCGTCTCGGCCTCCTGACTTATCAATCTTTCAGGAGCTGAACCGGGGCTAGCCTCTCGGGAAGGGGCATTAGCTCAGGCTGAGATAGCACCGGACGAGCAGCAGAGGGGATACGGCGGCGGCTGCGACAACAAACCAGCCCTCGGCTGCCCAAAACCACAAGGGCGGCCATGAAATATTCATCCAACCCGGCAGCTGTCGGCAGGTAAAGGGAGGGGGGGGACCTGGGCAAAGAGGCCTCCTCTCCCTGCCCCCCCATCCTCACCCACACCTGCAGTTATGCCAGGCATCAAAAATGCAGCAGGGCCTGACATCCTTTGGGACGTGGTTAAAGATGCATGACCCTATTTTTGGAGCAGGCTCTTTCCCCATCTGTTACCTCTTCTCCGTCTTCCTGTCAAAGGTACGCAGAGGAGGCAACGAGGAGATGGAGTCCGTTCGCAGAAGGCTCAGGAGAGAGAGTGGAGAAGGAGGAGGAGATGAGGCCGGTTGCCAGCCTCCAGGTGGGAAAATACAATAGAGAGAATCACGGAGTAGGCTGAGAAGCCAAAGGAAAACTGTGACACAATGACGAATACGGTCACAATTCACTTGTAATGATTAACGTATGAAACTTCGAAGTATTTGATTCTTGTGATCCATTCCGACAATTAGTATTTTAAGGTAAGCACATCTACAAAACGCATCTAAGCACAATGACATCAGAACAAAGCGTTTAAAGAAGAGATGATGATATTGGATTTATATCCCGCCCTCCACTCCGAAGAGTCTCAGAGCGGCTCACAATATCCTTTCCCTTCCTCCCCCACAACAGACCCCCTGTGAGGTAGATGAAGATATTGGATTATATCCCGCTCTCCACTCCGAAGAGTCTCAGAGCGGCTCACAATCTCCTTTCCCTTCCTCCCCCCCACAACAGACACCCTGTGAGGTAGATGAAGATATTGATTTATATCCCGCCCTCCACTCCGAAGAGTCTCAGAGCGGCTCACAATCTCCTTTACCTTCCTCCCCCACAACAGACACCCTGTGAGTGGGTGGGGGCTGGAGAGGGCTCTCACAGCAGCTGCCCTTTCAAGGACAACCTCTGCCAGAGCTCTGGCTGACCCAAGGCAATTCCAGCAGGTGCAAGTGGAGGAGTGGGGAATCAAACCGATTCTCCCAGATAAGAGTCTGCACACTTAACCACTACACCAAACTGTTACCAAACTGGTAACAGAGTGCTTCGTGCTACAAAGTGCTTGTAAGTCTAAGCGCCTGTGCAGATTATTCTTCCGAAAGGAATATAGCAGAAGATTCCCCGACGTCCCTCTGACGGAGCTGGAGCCGGGCAGGATTTGTAATAATTACAAGTGAATGTATGATTGTATTCGTTATTGTGTCACGGTTTTTTCTTTTGGTTCTCAGCCTCCAGGTGGCGCCTGGAGATCTCCTGGAATTAAAATGGACCTTCATCGTTTCACCATAGACTTCTTGCTAAACGCTAGAGCGCTCACAGTGCCAATTCCAGTTTTTTACCAGAAGTGGGAAAGCAAACCTGGCGTGCTCATGTCACTTCTGATAAAAAAAAATAAGATGCTCTGGTCTTTCGGAAGGCCTCTATGGTTACCACAGAGGTTTTCTGCACAATGCTAGAATGTAGGGTTGCCAAAGTCCAATTCAAAGAATATCTGGGGACATTGGAAGTGGAGCAAGGCCATGACAAGCATAACTGAACTCAGAAGGGAGTTCTGGCCATCGCATTTAAAGGGACTGCACACCTTTTCAATGCCTTCCCTCCTTTGGAAATATGGAAGGACAGGGGCACCTTCTTTTGGGGCTGTAAAAAGAAGAAGAAGAAGAAGAAGAAGAAGAAGGAAGAAGAAGAAGAAGAAGAAGAAGAAGAAGAAGAAGAAATTGGATTTATATCCCGCCCTCCACTCCGAAGAGTCTCAGAGCGGCTCACAATCTCCTTTCCCCTTCCCCCCCCCCCACAACAGACACCCTGTGAAGTAGATGAAGATACTGGATTATATCCCGCCCTCCACTCCGAAGAGTCTCAGAGCGGCTCCCAATCTCCTGTACCCCCCCCCACAACAGACACCCTGTGAGGTAGATGAAGATATTGGATTTATATCCCGCCCTCCACTCGAAGAGTCTCAGAGCGGCTCAGCAATCTCCTTTACGTCCCCCCCCCCCCCACAACAGACACCCTGTGAGGTGGGTGGGGCTGGAGAGGGCTCTCACAGCAGCTGCCCTTTCAAGGACAACCTCTGCCAGAGCTCTGGCTGACCCAAGGCCATGCTAGCAGGTGCAAGTGGAGGAGGAGGAATCAACCCGGTTCTCCCAGATAAGAGTCCGCACACTTAACCACTACACCAAACTGGCTCTCACACCAAACTGGCTTGGGAGGGAGGGAGGGAGGGAGGGAGGGAGGAAGGAAGGAAGGAAGGAAGGAAGGAAGGAGGAAGGAAGGAAGGAAGGAAGGAAGGAAGGAAGGAAGAAGGAAGGAAGAAGGAAGGAAGGAAGGAGGGAGGGAAGGAAGGAAGGAAGGAAGGAAGGAAGGAAGGAAGGAAGGAAGGAAGGAAGGAAGGAAGGAAGGAAGGAAGGAAGGAAGGAAGGAAGGAAGGAAGGAAGGAAGGAAGGAAGATTTGTACCCCACCCTTCTCTTTGAATCAGAGTCTCAGAGCAGCTCACAGTCTCTTTCCCTTCCTCTCCCCACAACAGACATCCTGTGAGGTGGGTGGGGCTGACAGAGCTCTGACTGAAACTGCCCTTTCAAGGACAGCTCTTCAAAAGCTCTGGCTGACCCAAGGCCATTCCAACAGGTGCAAGTGGAGGAGTGGGAATCAAACCCGGTTCTCCAGATAAGAGTCCGCACACTTAACCACTACACCAAACTGGCTCTCATAGAATTGGACCCCCTGGTCCAATCTTTTTGCAACATGGAGGGTGTTCTGGGAAGAAGCACCAGATGCTATGCTGAAAATGTGGTGCCTCTACCTCAAAAGGTTATCACAATCACACCGCAGAGCTCCGAGCCGAGGCCTCTCTTCCTTCTGTTGCTGAGGCTCCTCCCCTCCTGGTCCCCTGGGGAAGGAAGGAAAGAGCCAGAGCTTTCTTTGCCCAGTTCCCTCAGTTGCCCAGTTCCCAGCTCAGGAAGGATGACCTCAGAGCAAACTAATTTATGCAGGAGTTCACAACTTTAATGCCAGTAGTTCATGAAGTATCATTTTTGCTCACAAGACTCCACAGCAGGACTTCTAGGAGTGACGCCGCATGCAAATGACCACGGGGGGGGGGGGGATTTGCGTACTTGCATTTACATATGGCCATAAGCTTCAGCATATGGTTGCCAGTGTTACACTGTGTTGGGGGTTAGCACGGAGACCTGAACATCTGAAGACCGCAGCCCCGTGGCTTTCAGCATATGTCGCCAGCAGAGTGGCTTCTGACAGCTTCGGCCCTCTCGGCCGGCTACTTCAGCGCTCCACGCACGAGCTGAGCAGGATGCAAAAAGGACGATGCAGCACCTTCCACTTGCTTTGAAGAAGAGCAGTCTTGCTGAATTGAAATTTCGCAGAAGGAAAAAAGCAAGAGTCCAGTAGCGCATTAAAGGCTAACCCAGTTTGGGAGCAGCAACTCATGAAACTCATCCCAGGACAAAAGAGCCCAGCTCCTGGGCTCTTGCTCTTTGTATCTGAAGAAGTGACCAGTGACTCACAAAAGCTTGCCTGCTGCCAGAAGTTTTGTTAGTCTTTAAGGTGCTCCTGGGCTCTTGCTCTTTGTATTTAAAGACATGACCAGTGACTCACAAAAGCTTGCCTGCTGCCACAAATTTTGTTAGTCTTTAAGGCGCTCCTGGGCTCTTGCTCTTTGTATCTGAAGAAGTGACCAGTGACTCTCAAAAGTTTACTTGCTGCCACAAATTTGTTAGTCTTTAAGGTGCTCCTGGACTCTTGCTCTTTGTATCTGAAGACGTGACCAGTGACTCACAAAAGCTTGCTTGCTGCCAGAAGTCTTGTTAGTCTTTAAGTGCTCCTGGGCTCTTTGTATCTGAAGAAGTGACCAGTGACTCTCAAAAGCTTGCTGCTGCAAGAAGTCTTGTTAGTCTTTAAGATGCTCCCGTGCTCTTGCTCTTTGTATCTGAAGAAGTGACCAGTGACTCACAAAAGCTTGCCTGCTGCAACAAATTATGTTAGTCTTTAAAGTGCTCCTGGATTCTGGCTCTTTGTATCTGAAGAAGTGACCGGTGACTCACAAAAGCTTGCCTGCTGCCAGAAGTCTTGTTAGTCTTTAAGATGCTCCTGTGCTCTTGCTCTTTGTATCTGAAGAAGTGACCAGTGACTCACAAAAGCTTGCCTGCTGCAGAAGTCTTGTTAGTCTTTAAGGTGCTCCTGGGCTCTTTGTATCTGAAGAAGTGACCAGTGACTCTCAAAAGCTTGCCTGCTGCAAGAAGTTTTGTTAGTCTTTAAGGTGCTCCTGGGCCCTTGCTCTTTGTATCTGAAGAAGTGACCAGTGACTCACAAAAGCTTGCCTGCTGCCACAAATTTTGTTAGTCTTTAAGGCGCTCCTGGGCTCTTGCTCTTTGTATCTGAAGAAGTGACCAGTGACTCTCAAAAGCTTGCCTGCTGCAAGAAGTTTTGTTAGTCTTTAAGGTGCTCCTGGGCCCTTGCTCTTTGTATCTGAAGAAGTGACCAGTGACTCACAAAAGCTTGCCTGCTGCCACAAATGTTGTTAGTCTTTAAGGCGCTCCTGGGCCCTTGCTCTTTGTATCTGAAGAAGTGACCAGTGACTCACAAAAGCTTGCTGCTGCAAGAAGTTTTGTTAGTCTTTAAGGTGCT
>NC_083229.1:3081926-3256955 GCF_032191835.1 Heteronotia binoei | reverse complement strand
ATCTCTCAGCTCCACCCACCTCACACGGTGTCTGTTGTGGGGGAGGGAGATAAAGGAGATTGTGAGCCGCTCTGAGACTCTTCGGAGTGGAAGGCGGGATATAAATCCAATATCTTCATCTACCTCACAGGGTGTCTGTTGTGAGGGGGGGGGAGGAAGGGAAAGGAGATTGTGAGCCACTCTGAGACTCTTTGGAGTGGAGGGCGGATATAAATCCAATATCTTCATCTACCTCACAGGGTGTCTGTTGTGGGGGAGGAAGGTAAAGGAGATTGTGAGCCGCTCTGAGACTCTTCGGAGTGGAGGGCGGGATATAAATCCAATATCTTTTTTTTTGCTTGAGAACCCTTGTGACCTCACAGAGTGTCTGTTGTGGGGGGGGGGGAGGTAAAGGAGATTGGGAGCTGCTCTGAGACTCTTCGGAGTGGAGGGCGGGATATAAATCCAATATCTTCATCTACCTCACAGGGTGTCTGTTGTGGGGGGGGGGAGGTAAAGGAGATTGTGAGCCGCTCTGAGACTCTTCGGAGTGGAGGGCGGGATATAAATCCAATATCTTTTTTTTGCTTGAGAACCCTTGTGACCTCACAGAGTGTCTGTTGTGGGGGGGGGGGGGGAGGTAAAGGAGATTGGGAGCTGCTCTGAGACTCTTCGGAGTGGAGGGCGGAGTATAAATCCAATATCATCTTCTTCTTCTTAGATGCCATCAGGGCATGTGCCACAATTAGGGTTGCCAGGTCCCCAGCTTCCCACAGTGGGGGACTCTCTCTTGCGCGCAGAGCGTGCGTTCGACACGATGACATCACCCGGAAGTGATGTCATCAAAATGGCGGTGCCTGTGCGGGGCCGCTCTAGGCGTTTCCAGGAAAAATCTATGGTTTTCCCCAACACTCTCGCCATTTGTGAGTAAAAACTCCATGGTACCATAGAGTTTTTACCTCCCAAATGGCTAAATATACGGGCCCCACCATTTTGATGACATCACTTCTGGGTGACGTCATCACACCAGCGATGTTGGGGGAGGTTTCCCCCACCGACTCAATGTGGGTGTGGCGGGTTGCCCTAGCCACGATTTTTCCTGCCTGGGCGGGGCTGCAGCTGGCTCACCAGCCAAAGCTGTTTTGAAGGCACCCCTTGTTACCACGGCCACCTGATTATCCAGTAGGAGGCCTGGGAACAGCAGCACCCCCAGACTACAAACCTGTTCCTTGAAGGTGAGAACAGCCCCATCTAGGACGTGAGAGAACTTGTTTCCTGGGTCTTATGCCGTGAAGTACCCAAGAGTGCAGCCACACCTGGGGAAGCCTGATTGACTGAGAGGAGGAGGAGCGACTGGATTTATACCCCTCCCTTCACTACCCAAAAGCGTCTCAGAGAGGCTTACAATCTCCTTTCCCTTCCTGTCCCCACAACAGACACTCTGTGAGGGAGGCGGGGCTGAGAGAGCTCTGACAGAAACTGCTCTTGAGAGGAACAGCCCTGCGAGAACTTGTGACTGACTCAAGGTCACAGAAGCGTCTCAGAGAGGCTTACAATCTCCTTTCCCTTCCTGTCCCCACAACAGACACTCTGTGAGGGAGGCGGGGCTGAGAGAGCTCTGACAGAAACTGCTCTTGAGAGGAACAGCCCTGCGAGAACTTGTGACTGACTCAAGGTCACAAAAGCGTCTCAGAGAGGCTTACAATCTCCTTTCCCTTCCTGTCCCCACAACAGACACTCTCTGAGGGTGGTGGGGCTGAGAGAGCTCTGACAGAAACTGCTCTTGAGAGGAACAGCCCTGCGAGAACTTGTGACCGACTCAAGGTCACATCAGCAGGCGCATGTGGAGGAGTGGGGAATCGAACTTGGTTCTCCCAGCTAAGAGTTCGTGCATGTAATCGCTACACCAAACTGGCTCTCCTTGAGCCTTATATCTTTTTTAAAAGAAGTTTTTAAAAAGAAACTTTCCGGGGCTCTGTTTCTGCATCTGTAAAATGGGGTAAGAGCCGTTGCACAGGTATGCTCAGGTCGGGCATTAACATTTACAAATGAAAAAGCTGCTCTGTCGGGCGCCGGAATCTATTCTCTCTTCAGTGGCCCTTTACACGGAAGCTCCCCCATGAAAGCGGCAAGGAGGCGTGGAATTTTGTGCCCGATGACTTTGTTCAAATATCCACCTCTGTACAGAGGGAGAGACGGAAATTGGCGAGACCCAGAGTGGGGGGAGGGAAACGTCCTTTCAATTTGACGAGGGGCTGATTTGACTTTCATGAGTAGCCACTTAATTTTTTTTTTCCTTGTCGAAAAATCTCCCCCGTGCAAAGGCAAACGCTGTAAAATTAGATGTGGGGAATTATTTCATCTCAAAAGGCAAAAAAAAAAAAAAAGAGGTTGTTTGACACATAGCCTGTGTAATGGGAGAATTTGCCTGTCTGTTCCAAAATACCTGGAACGTCTTTTGATATTTTTTGATGGCCCGATCACCTTGGTGATATCTGAAGAGGGTAAGAGGAAAGGTAAAAGGGATGAAAAAACTAGGAGACTGGATTGGGGTGGAGATGGCTCAAAATGTAGATTTGACTCAGAAAAAGATAGCACATACAATTTGTCTGCTGCAGTTCTCCAGTTCGCTTCCTTCTTTGTGTGTGTGTGTGTGTGTGTGTGTGTGTGTCAGGGCCGGATCTAGGGGGGGCAGAGGAGGGTGCTTGCCCCGGGGCACCAACAGAGAGGGGGCGCCAAATTGGGTATGGAGTCAATTCTATTCTATGGGCCCATAAGAGAATTGGCCCATAAGGGGGCATCATTTTTTAATCCCCCCCTCAAAAAACTTGTAGATCCGCTCACACTGGCAAAAAAAACCAGGTGCCATCAGGAGGTCCATCAGTGGGGCCAGGACACTAGAAGCCCTACCACTGTTGCTCTCCCCCCCCCCCCCCAAGCACCAAGAATACAGAGCATCGCTGCCCCAGACAGAGAGTTCCAACAATACACTGTACCTTGAGGACTGGAACACAGCCTTTTCTCTTTGTAAAGCACAGGGGAAACTAATTACTTATTGTGTGGCTATTATTCTTGCCTCAAAAGGTCTGCATTTTCCTTAGAATTATAGGTTTGTGAGTGGTAATTTGAGAGCAATAGATGCATAGTTGTTTGTTAGTGTGCTTGGTTAGAATCTGGGAAGCCCAGCTTCAGATCTCCCTGCTACCCTGCTACCATGAACTCCCTGCCGCCAGTCATATTTTCTCAGTCTAACCTACCTCACAAGGTTGTTGTGAGAATAAAATGGGGGAGAGAGAACCATGTACACCACTCCACGTTCCTTGGAGGAAGGACGGGACAAAAATGTACGCGATAGATAAGATATAGAGTTTCTTTTCAAAATGCCCAGGAATTAAAAAGAAATCCTTCTCTTGAACGCTTCTGGGCACTTCACCAAGAGGTCACGAAATATAAACATGCAAGAAGTTGTTCTCCAAACTGGCAGTAGACCCAAG
Organism: Heteronotia binoei; assembly: GCF_032191835.1. NCBI lineage: Eukaryota > Metazoa > Chordata > Lepidosauria > Squamata > Gekkonidae > Heteronotia > Heteronotia binoei. The sequence goes on along the minus strand of NC_083229.1, from coordinate 3,253,482 downwards.
AGTACTAAACAGAAAAACAAAATACTTCTTTTGGAATGTGGGAAAGCAATATTGATCCGGGGGGGGGGGGCAGCCGCGTTGGTCTGAAGCTGTAGCAAAGTAGTTGGAAAGCAACGCTGGTATTGATAATAACAATTTTTAAATTGCTAATTTTGCACAGACAAAGAGTGGAGGCTTTGCCCTGCTGAAGAGTCAGGCGGGTGCAAAATCAAAATGAATAAAAGTTGAAAATGAGTCTTTATGCATGACTGCTCATGAACTTCACTGGATGTTCCTGAGTTCAAGTACTATGAGAAACGAAGAAAAAGTTATCCATTCTCTCCGCTTCGTGCTTAATTTCATAAACCTTGCTCATGTTTCCTCCCACCTCCACCGTTTAGTTTTCTCTTTTCTAAAATGAAAACTTCTAGACTCCTCACAAGCACTCTTTGGGTGCGATCTGTCAGCCGGTTACAGGTCCGCCTAACGGTAACAGGATCCAAACCACATTTTGCCAATTTGTCAACAAGAATACTATGTGGAACCTTATCGAAAGGTTCTTAGATGCTAAGCTCCTGAGGTCTGACAAGAATGGACTAGACTGAGCATCTAATATGGAGGCTAACTTTTGTTACCAAGGCCAGTGGTCATAGATAGACCTCTCCTCCAAGTGAAATACTGAAAGGAGAGGAGGTGGCTGAGAGGTGATAGGATCACCATCTCCAAGTATTTGAAGGGCTGTCATACAGAGGATGGTGTGGAAATGTTTTCTGTGGCCCCGGAAGGTAGGACCAAAACCAACGGGTTGAAATTAAATCAAAAGGATTTCTGGCTCAACATTAGGAAGAACTTCCTGACCATTAGAGTGGTTCCTCAGTAGAACAGGCTTCCTCCTCGGGAGGTGGTGGGCTCTCCTTCCTTGGAGGTTTTTCAACCGAGGCTAGATGGCCGTCTGACAGCAATAAAGATCCTGTGAATTTAGGGGGAGGTGTTTGTGAGTTTCCTGCATTGTGCAGGGGGTTGGACTAGATGACCCTAGGGGTCCCTTCCAACTCTATGATTCTAGGATTCTCTATGAATTTGTCTAATCTCCTTAAAGGGAGGGACAGTGGCTCAGTGGTAGAGCATCTGCTTGGGAAGCAGAAGGTCCCAGGTTCAATCCCCAGCATCTCCAAAAAAGGGTCCAGGCAAAATGGTGTGAAAAACCTCAGCTTGAGACCCTGGAGAGCCGCTGCCAGTCTGAGAAGACAATACTGACTTTGATGGACCAAGGGTCTGATTCAGTACAAGGCAGCTTCATATGTTCAAAGCCATACGTTTCAAATACATGTTTCTTTGAAAAGACATGTTTGAGCAGACACGTTACTTTGAACAGACATGTTTCAAAGCCATGCTTACCATAACCCTCAATGTCACAACCAGTGTTCCCTCTAAGCTGAGTTAGTGTGAGCTAGCTCACAATTTTTTTAGCCTCCAATTCACACATTTTTGGCTTAGCCCAGGAAGAATGGCCCCAGAGCAAACTAATCTATGCAGTGGCTCACAAACATTAATGGCGGTAGCCAGGGGTCATTTTATAGAAAAATAGGGGGTGGAGCTCCTCCAGGGATTGTTATGCAGCTGCACCTGCTATTCAATGGACAAGGTAGGTGGAACCCTCAGGAGGAGGAGATGGGACTGTCAGAAAGGTTCAGGAGCTGCGCTCCTGTGAGCTCCCACTGAATCGGAGGCCTGGCAGTAGCTCACGAAGTAGAATTTTTGCTCACAAGACTCCACAGCCTAGAGAGAGTATTGGTCACACAATGGCTACTAAAGCAGCCGCCGCCCAGGGTCTCCACTGCCCCTTATCCCCAGAACCCCAAGGACAAGAGACACAGACAGAGCCGGATTAAAACCTGCGGAGGCCCCCAGGCAGAGAGAGGCAAACCTGGTGATGACACCAGCATCAACCACACCGGGCAAGCCAGGCAAAGAGCCATTCGGTTGCTGGCTGTGCATTCAGGCTGGGAGAGCTGCAAACAGGGGGGAAACCGGGGGGGGGGGGGAGAGAGAAGCTGGCCCAGGGCCCCTAAAGGCATGGGGGCCTATAGACATAAGAAAATAATAACATAAGAGAAGCCATGTTAGATCAGGCCAATGGCCCATCCAGTCCAACATTCTGTGTCACACAGCGGCCAAATATATATATATATATATACACACACACACACTGTGGCTAATAGCCACTGATGGACCTCTGCTCCATATTTTTATCTAACCCCCTCTTGAAGGTGACCATGGTTGTGGCTGCCACCACCTCCTGTGGCAGTGAATTCCACATGTTAATCACCCTTTGGGTGAAGAAGTGCTTCCTTTTTATCCGTTTTAACCTGTCTGCTCAGCAATTTCATCAAATGCCCACGAGTTCTTGTATTGTGAGAAAGGGAGAAAAGTACTTCTTTCTCTACTTTCTCCATCCCATGCATTATCTTGTAAACCTCTATCATGTCACCCCGCAGTCGACGTTTCTCCAAGCTAAAGAGCCCCAAGCGTTTCAACCTTTCTTCATAGGGAAGGTGTTCCAGCCCTTTAATCATTCTAGTTGCCCGTTTCTGCACTTTCTCCAATGCTATAATAAGTTGCCCTTTTCTGAACTTTCTCCAGTGCTGTAATACCAGTGCCCACTTGGCCTATTTGTTAATCTGGCCCTGGACACAGATGCAATCTCGCACTCAGCACCGGCACACAAATGGCAGCGGCTAACAGAAGCTCAAGAAGCCCACCAGCAAAATCCAAAAGTCTCTCTCCTCCTTGCCACAGAGCTCCGGTTCCCCTTTCAGCTGCTTCTTCCCTCTTTGCGCCTGAGTTGGCACTTTTGCATCTGCGCGCTAACAACGGGGCTGATTAATTTCCCTGGGATTCTCAGGGATCTTATTAAGGAGCTCGCCAGCATGTCCCCGAGCCTGGGCCGGTTCTCCCCTTCCCCCCCCCCTTCTCCCGCCTTGCCCTCTTTTTCCAGCTAAATTAATCTCCCCTGCTCTGAAGGGCTCTCTCTCCGGCACACTCCGCTGACCCAAGCTGAAATCGATTTTCCCCTCTCCTTACCCCCCCCCCCCCGCACAGATCTTTTTTTTTTTAACTGCCAGCAAAGCAGACATATATTTTTTCCCCCAAGACTAAACTTTAACCTTCTAAGGGCTGGGAAAATAGAATTTGCAAATGAAAAATGTTTAGTGACTGGAAATTAGATACCCGCCTATGAAATCATGCGCCAGGCCTGAGGAAGGGCCCAGGAGACAAACCAGAAGTTCCGTCTCCGGCTTCAGCTACTGACAGGGCCAAAGGGACTCACCCCGGCAACTGGAAACGTGCATCTGACCATCTGAAACTACAGTTCCCAGCCTCCAGTTTGGTGCAGTGGTTCAGTGTGTGGACTCTTATCTGAGAGAACCGGGTTTGATTCCCCACTCCTCCACTTGCAGCTGCTGGAATGGCCTTGGGTCAGCCAGAGCTCTCTTATCTGGGAGAACCAGGTTTGATTCCCCACTCCTCCACTTGCAGCTGCTGGAATGGCCTTGGGTCAGCCAGAGCTCTCTTATCTGGGAGAACCAGGTTTGATTCCTCACTCCTCCACTTGCAGCTGCTGGAATGGCCTTGGGTCAGTCATAGCTCTGGCAGAGGTTGTCCTTGAAAGGGCCAGTTTGGTGTAATGGTTAAGTGTGCTTATCTGGGAGAACCAGCTTTGATTCCCCACTCCTCCACTTGCAGCTGCTGGAATGGCCTTGGGTCAGCCACAGCTCTCTTATCTGGGAGAACCAGCTTTGATTCCCCACTCCTTTACTTGCACCTGCAGGAATGGCCTTGGGTCAGCCATAGCTCTCTTATCTAAGAGAACCGGGTTTGATTCCCCCCTCCTCCACTTGCACCTGCTGGAATGGCCTTGGGTCAGCCATAGCTCTCTTATCTGGGAGAACCGGGTTTGATTCCCCCCTCCTCCACTTGCAGCTGCTGGAATGGCCTTGGGTCAGCCAGAGCTCTGGCAGAGGTAGTCCTTGAAAGGGCTAGTTTGGTGTAATGGTTAAGTGTGTGGACTCTTATCTGGGAGAACCGGGTTTGATTCCCCACTCCTCCACTTGCAGCTGCTGGAATGGCCTTGGGTCAGTCATAGCTCTGGCAGAGGTAGTCCTTGAAAGGGCCAGTTTGGTGTAATGGTTAAGTGTGCTTATCTGGGAGAACCAGCTTTGATTCCCCACTCCTCCACTTGCAGCTGCTGGAATGGCCTTGGGTCAGCCACAGCTCTCTTATCTGGGAGAACCAGCTTTGATTCCCCACTCCTTTACTTGCACCTGCTGGAATGGCCTTGGGTCAGCCATAGCTCTCTTATCTGGGAGAACCGGGTTTGATTCCCCCCTCCTCCACTTGCACCTGCTGGAATGGCCTTGGGTCAGCCAGCTCTCTTATCTGGGAGAACCGGGTTTGATTCCCCCCTCCTCCACTTGCACCTGCTGGAATGGCCTTGGGTCAGCCATAGCTCTATTATCTGGGAGAACCGGGTTTGATTCCCCCCTCCTCCACTTGCAGCTGCTGGAATGGCCTTGGGTCAGCCATAGCTCTCTTATCTGGGAGAACCGGGTTTGATTCCCCCCTCCTCCACTTGCACCTGCTGGAATGGCCTTGGGTCAGCCATATCTCTCTTATCTGGGAGAACTGGGTTTGATTCCCCACTCCTCCGCTTGCAGCTGCTGGAATGGCCTTGGGTCAGCCAGAGCTCTCTTATCTGGGAGAACCAGGTTTGATTCCCCCCTCCTCCACTTGCACCTGCTGGGATGGCCTTGGGTCAGCAGAGCTCTCACAGGAGTTGTCCTTGAAAGGGCAGCTGCTGGGAGAGCCCTCTCCAGCGCCACCCACCTCACAGGGTGTCTGTTGTGGGGGAGGAAGGTAAAGGAGATTGTGAGCCGCTCTGAGACTCTTCGGAGTGGAGGGCAGGATATAAATCCAATTTCTTCTTCTTCTTCTTCTTCTCCAGGTGAGGCCTTTTAAAGTCCTATATGGCCTAGGACCTGACTACCTCTGGGACAGAAAAGGGCAACTAGAATGATGATGATGATGATGATGATGATGATGATGATGATGATGATGATGATGATGATGATGATGATGATAATTTTTTATTTATACCCCGCCCTCCCCGCCGAAGCAGGCTCAGTTGTCCTTGAAAGGGCAGCTGCTGGGAAAGCCCTCTCCAGCCCCACCCACCTTAAAGGTTTGGGACACGTTCCCTATGAAGAAAGGTTCAAGAAGAAAGGGCTCTTTAGCTTGGAGAAACGTCGACTGCGGGGTGACATGATAGAGGCTGACAAGATTCTGCATGGGATGGAGAAAGTAGAGAAAGAAGTTCTTTTCTCCCTTTCTCACAATACAAGAACTCGTGGGCATTCAATGAATTTGCTGAGCAGTCAGGTTAAAATGGATAAAAGGAAGTACTTCTTCACCCAAAGGGTGATTAACACATGGAATTCACTGCCACAGGAGGTGGTGGCGGCTACAAGCATAGACAGCTTTAAGAGGGGGTTAGATAAAAATATGGAGCGGAGGTCCATCAGTGGCTATTAGCCACAGTGTGTGTGTGTGTGTATTGGCCACTGTGTGACACAGAGTGTTGGACTGGATGGGCCATTGATCCAACATGGCTTCTCTTATGTTCTTATGACCTCCTGTCTCCATATGAGCCTCAGAGAGCACTTCAATCAAGTTCAAAAAATCTCCTTATGATCCCCAGGCCAAATATATATATACACACACATGAACATATGACTCTGTCTTATACTGAATAGACCCTCGGTCCATCAACATCAGTATTGTCTTCTCAGACTGGCAGCAGTTCTCCAGCTGAGGTTTTTCACACCTATTTGCCTGGACCCTTTTTTGGAGATGCCAGGGATTGAACCTGGGGCCTTCTGCTTCCCAAGCAGATGCTCTACCACTGAGCCACCGTCCCTCCCCTGACACACACATATACATACATACATACACACACACACACACATATATATATATACTGTGGGTAATAGCCACTGATGGACCTCTGCTCCATATTTTTATCCAATCCCCTCTTGAAGCTGCCTATGCTTGCAGCTGCCACCACCTCCTGTGGCAGTGAATTCCACATGTTAATCACCCTTTGGGTGAAGAGTCTTCTCAGCGGCAGCCCCTGCTATGTGGAATGCCCTCTTCGTAAACATCAGGGCCCTGTGGAACTTGCAACAATTCCACAGGGCCTGTAAGACAGAATTGTTTAGCATTTTATAAATAATGGGGAGGCGCCCACCATCGGCGGAACCACCCCAGATAAGCACACTTAACCATTACACCAAACTGGCCCTTTCAAGGACAACCTCTGCCAGAGCTGTGGCTGACCCAAGGCCATTCCAGCAGCTGCAAGTGGAGGAGTGGGGAATCAAACCCGGTTCTCTCAGATAAGAGTCCACACACGGAACCACCCCGGCCCAAATCCAGAGCGCCAGATAATTATTTCATAACATCATCAGATGCAGCATTCAGCCACAGCCCACCATCTGGACCCTGGTGAATTTGAAATTGTACCAACGGTAGCTCTCTAGATTTTTTTTGCCTACAACTCCCATCAGCCCCAGCCAGCATGGCCAATGGCTGGGGCTGATGGGAGTTGTAGGCAAAAAACATCTGGAGAGCTACCGTTGGCCACCTCTGCCCTACCAAGGTTTTTCCCCTCCTTAAACCCCACCTTCATCTGGCTCCACCCTCAAAATTTCCGGGAATTTCCAATAACGTGGAGCTGACAACCCTCTCTGAAGCAGTTCAGCTCTGTGGCCAGTGCTCTTTCGAGGCTCGACTCTGAGGGATCAGGGGTGAAAACAGTAGATGTCAGAAGATGTCAATGTGAGAGCCAGTTTGGTGTAGTGGTGAAGTGTGCGGACTCTTATCCGGGAGAACCGGGTTTGATTCCCCACTCCTCCACTTGCACCTGCTGGAATGGCCTTGGGTCAGCCAGAGCTCTCTTATCTGGGAGAACCGGGTTTGATTCCCCACTCCTCCACTTGAACCTGCTAGCATGGCCTTGGGTCAGCCATAGCTCTGCCAGAGGTTGTCCTTGAAAGGGCAGCTGCTGTGAGAGCCCTTTCCAGCCCCATCCACCACACAGGGTGTCTGTTGTGGGGGAGGAAGGGAAAGGAGATTGTGAGCCACTCTGAGACTCTTCAGAAGAGGGCGGGATATAAATCCAATATCTTCATCTACCTCACAGGGTGTCTGTTGTGGGGGAGGAAGGAAAAGGAGATTGTGAGCCGCTCTGAGACTCTTCAGAGTGGAGGGCGGGATATAAATCCAATATCTTCATCTACCTCACAGGGTGTCTGTTGTGGGGGTGGGGAACGTAAAGTAGATTGTGAGCCGCTCTGAGACTCTTCGGAGTGGAGGGCAGGATATAAATCCAGTATCTTCATCTACCTCACAGGGTGTCTGTTGTGGGGGAGGAAGGGAAAGGAGATTGTGAGCCACTCTGAGACTCTTCAGAAGAGGGCGGGATATAAATCCAATATCTTCATCTACCTCACAGGGTGTCTGTTGTGGGGGAGGAAGGAAAAGGAGATTGTGAGCCGCTCTGAGACTCTTCAGAGTGGAGGGCGGGATATAAATCCAATATCTTCATCTACCTCACAGGGTGTCTGTTGTGGGGGTGGGGAAGGTAAAGTAGATTGTGAGCCGCTCTGAGACTCTTCGGAGTGGAGGGCAGGATATAAATCCAGTATCTTCATCTACCTCACAGGGTGTCTGTTGTGGGGGAGGAAGGGAAAGGAGATTGTGAGCCACTCTGAGACTCTTCAGAAGAGGGCGGGATATAAATCCAATATCTTCATCTACCTCACAGGGTGTCTGTTGTGGGGGAGGAAGGAAAAGGAGATTGTGAGCCGCTCTGAGACTCTTCAGAGTGGAGGGCGGGATATAAATCCAATATCTTCATCTACCTCACAGGGTGTCTGTTGTGGGGGTGGGGAAGGTAAAGTAGATTGTGAGCCGCTCTGAGACTCTTCGGAGTGGAGGGCGGGATATAAATCCAATATCTTCATCTACCTCACAGGGTGTCTGTTGTGGGGGAGGAAGGGAAAGTAGATTGTGAGCCGCTCTGAGACTCTTCGGAGTTGAGGGCGGGATATAAATCCAGTATCTTCATCTACCTCACAGGGTGTCTGTTGTGGGGGAGGAAGGGAAAGGAGATTGTGAGCCGCTCTGAGACTCTTCGGAGTGGAGGGCGGGATATAAATCCAATATCTTCATCTACCTCACAGGGTGTCTGTTGGGGGGGGAGGAAGGTAAAGGACATTGTGAGCCGCTCTGAGACTCTTCGGAGTGGAGGGCGGGATTTAAATCCAATATCTTCATCTACCTCACAGGGTGTCTGTTGTGGGGGAGGAAGGGAAAGGAGATTGTGAGCCGCTCTGAGACTCTTCGGAGTGGAGGGCGGGATATAAATCCAATATCTTCATCTACCTCACAGAGTGTTTGTTGTGGGGGAGGAAGATAAAGGAGATTGTGAGCTGCTCTGAGACTCTGAGATTCGGAGTGGAAGGTGGGCTATAAATCCAATATCTTCTTCTAAAATAGGTGTTCAAAATTGATATGAGTGACTTCTTCCACTCCCCAAATATATCTCTCAAGCCGAAAAAAAAGGGGGGGGAGTCCATCTCTGCTATAATAAAAGTTGTAGATCCAAGAGGGCAGCCGTGTTGGTCTGAAGCGGTTGAACATAGCAGGAGTCAAGTTGTACCTTTGAGACCAACCAAGTTTTCTTCAGAACGTCAGCTTTCGTGGGCCCTCTAAGCACACTTCATCAGACGAGATCCCCTCGTCTGATGAAGTGTGCTTAGAGGGCCCACGAAAGCTGACGTTCTGAAAAAACTTGGTTGGTCTCAAAGGTGCCACTTGACTCCTGCTTCGTTCATAATAAAAGTTGATCTTTGTTCCTCAGCCTAGCCCAATCTGATCCAATCATGTCAGCTAAGCAAGGTCTTTCCAGGTTCATACTTGGATGGATGGGCGACCGCCAAGGAAGTTCCAGGGTCGCTATGCAGAGGAAGGGAATTGAAAACAAATCAGCCAGTATCATAATGCCCCTGTATAAATCGATGGTGCGGTCGCATTTGGAGTACTGTGTGCAGTTCTGGTCGCCGCACCTCAAAAAGGATATTGTAGCATTGGAGAAAGTCCAGAGAAGGGCAACTAGAATGATTAAAGGGCTGGAGCACTTTCCCTATGAAGAAAGGTTGAAACGCTTGGGACTCTTTAGCTTGGAGAAACGTCGACTGCGGGGTGACATGATAGAGGTTGACAAGATAATGCATGGGATGGAGAAAGTAGAGAAAGAAGTACTTTTCTCCCTTTCTCACAATACAAGAACTCATGGGCATTCGATGAAATTGCTGAGCAGACAGGTTAAAACGGATAAAAGGAAGTATTTCTTCACCCAAAGGGTGATTAACATGTGGAATTCACTGCCACAGGAGGTGGTGGCAGCCACAAGTATAGCCACCTTCAAGAGGGGTTTAGATAAAAATATGGAGCACAGGTCCATCAGTGGCTATTAGCCACAGTGTGTGTGTATATATAAATTTACTGGATGGGCCGTTGGCCTGATCCAACATGGCTTCTCTTATGTTCTTATGTTCAGGCAACGGCAAACCACCACTGAACGTCTCTTGCCTTGGAAACTCTGTGGGGCTGGAAAAGTCAGCTGTGACGTGACTTCAAAACAAAGTAAGACATTTGCTTTACTACAGCTCGTTTGTCTAAAGCAGCGTCCCCCAACCTTTTGGGCACCAGGGACCAGTTTTGTGGAAGTGAGTTTTTCCACGGACTGGGGGGAAGGGGGCGCTCAATGGTTTTGAGATGACAAAATTGTGCACTTTATTTCTATTAATTTGGTGTAGTGGTTAAGTGCGCTGACTCTTATCTGGGAGAACCGGATTTGATTCCCTACTCCTCCACTTGCACCTGCTGGAATGGTCTTGGGTCAGCCATCGTTTGTGTAGGAGTTGTCCTTGAAAGGGCAGCTTCTGGGAGAGCTCTCTCAGCCCCACCTGCCTCACAGGGTGTCTGTTGTGTGGGGGGAAGATAAAGGAGATGGTGAGCCGCTCTGAGATTCGGAGTGGAGGGGGGGATATAAATCCAATGTCGTCGTCTTCTTAAATTGTAATATATAATGAAATAATTACACAACTCACAGCCCACTTGCTAACAGGCCATGGACCGGTACCGGTCCACGACCCGGGGGTTGGGGAGGACTGAGGTTTTTATTTATTTATTTGGCTTATATCCCACCGTCCCCACCGAAGCAGGCTTACATGTTCATAAAAACGTCACATAAAAACCAGTAATCGATATAAACCGCAACATAACATATAGAAATACAAGAATATATAAAAACATAATACAGTATCAGGTGATTTGTTGCCAATTTCATCCTAGTCCATTTCAATAGGACTGCATGTATCTCCCCCCCCCTTTTTTTCCCCATCATACCTAGTTGTTGGCTTCTCTTATGTTCTTATGCTCTCCCAGAGACCACGAGAGCTCTGCGGGACCTCTCCCAATTCCGCAGGGCTTGCAAGACCGAACTTTTTCATCAGGCTCACAACATCTAATGTGGGAGGAGGCTGCCACTGAACAAAATCATTTGTGAGACCACTAATAGAGTAATATAAGGAAATGAGAACTGAGATATGGAGAAGCCACCTCTGTTATGAAATCTTCTTATAGCACCTAATAACGTAGTTTTAAATTGTTTATATGGTGTTTTATTCTTTTATGATTGTATTTACATTGTTTTTATTGTGACTGTTAGCTGCCCAGAGTCTGCTCGAGGTTTGGTGTAGTGGTTAAGTGTGTGGACTCTTATCTGGGAGAACCGGGTTTGATTCCCCACTCCTCCGCTCGCACCTGTTGGAATGGCCATGGGTCAGCCAGAGCTCTCTTATCTGGGAGAACCGAGTTTGATTCCCCACTCCTCCACTTGCACCTGCTGGAATGGCCTTGGGTCAGCCAGAGCTCTCTTATCTGGGAGAACCGGGTTTGATTCCCTGCTCCTCCACTTGCAGCTGCTGGAATGGCCTTGGGTCAGCCAGAGCTCTCTTATCTGGGAGAACCGGGTTTGATTCCCCATTCCTCCACTTGCAGCTGCTGGAATGGCCTTGGGTCAGTTAGAGCTCTCTTATCTGGGAGAACCAGGTTTGATTCCCCACTCCTCCACTTGCACCTGCTGGAATGGCCTCGGGTCAGCCAGAGCTCTCTTATCTGGGAGAACCGGGTTTGATTCCCCACTCCTCCACTTGCACCTGCTGGAATGGCCTTGCGTCAGCCAGAGCTCTCTTATCTGGGAGAACCGGGTTTGATTCCCCACTCCTCCACTTGCAGCTGCTGGAGTGGCCTTGGGTCAGTTAGAGCTCTCTTATCTGGGAGAACCGGGTTTGATCCCCCACTCCTCCACTTGCACCTGCTGGAATGGCCTTGGGCCAGCCAGAGCTCTCTTATCTGGGAGAACCGGGTTTGATTCCCCACTCCTCCACTTGCAGCTGCTGGAGTGGCCTTGGGTCAGTTAGAGCTCTCTTATCTGGGAGAACCGGGTTTGATCCCCCACTCCTCCACTTGCACCTGCTGGAATGGCCTCGGGTCAGCCAGAGCTCTCTTATCTGGGAGAACCGGGTTTGATTCCCCACTCCTCCACTTGCACCTGCTGGAATGGCCTTGCGTCAGCCAGAGCTCTCTTATCTGGGAGAACCGGGTTTGATTCCCCACTCCTCCACTTGCAGCTGCTGGAGTGGCCTTGGGTCAGTTAGAGCTCTCTTATCTGGGAGAACCGGGTTTGATCCCCCACTCCTCCACTTGCACCTGCTGGAATGGCCTTGGGCCAGCCAGAGCTCTCTTATCTGGGAGAACCGGGTATGATTCCCCCCTCCTCCACTTGCAGCTGCTGCAATGGCCTTGGGTCAGTCGTAGCTCTGGCAGAGCTGTCCTTGAAAGGGCAGCTGCTGTGAGAGCCCTCTCAGCCCCACCCACCTCACAGGGTGTCTGTTGTGGGGGAGGAAGGGAAAGGAGATTGTGAGCCGCTCTGAGACTCTTCGGAGTGGAGGGCGGGATATAAATCCAATATCATCATCCTAATATTCTGCGGCTCCAGAAATATTCTGTTCTTAAGTAACCTGTTCTGTTCAGAAGCAATATTCTGTTGTTAACTGTTTTTACTATTGAACATTTTGTTTTAACTGTTGAATGTGTAATTTTAATACTTCTTGATTTTAACTGTCCGTTGGAATTTTATGCTGTGAGCCGCCCTGAGTCTGAGTCTAGATGGACCCTCCCTGGTCTGACCCAGCAGGACTCTTCTGAGGTTCTTCTCAGGGGAAGGCCTCAGCCTCTCTGCCCTATTGTTGGCCCTCCAGAGGAACTGGCTGGCCCCTGTGTGAGACAGGAGGCTGGACTAGATGGACCCTCCCTGGTCTGACCCAGCAGGGCTCTTCTGAGGTTCTTCTCAGGGGAAGGCCTCGGCCTCTCTGCCCTGTTGTTGCCCCTCCAGAGGAATTGGTTGGCCACTCTGTGAGACAGGAGGCTGGGCTAGATGGACCCTCCCTGGTCTGACCCAGCAGGGCTCTTCTGAGGTTCTTCTCAGGGGAAGGCCTCGGCCTCTCTGCCCTGTTGTTGCCCCTCCAGAGGAACTGGGTGGCCACTGTGTGAGACAGGAGGCTGGACTAGATGGACCTCACTGGTCTGACCCAGCAGGGTTCTTCTGATGTTCTTCTCAGGGGAAGGCCTCGGCCTCTCTGCCCTGTTGTTGGCCCTCCAGAGGAACTGGTTGACCATTGTGTGAGACAGAGGCTGGACTTGAGGGACCCTCACTGGTCTGATCCTGCAAAGGTCTTCAGAAGTTCTTATGTTCCTGGTTCCTTAGGCTTCTCTTCTGGTGGACTCCCCGTTGAGGTCAAGACAGCCAGCGCAGAAGGAGATCATTAATTTGGGGTCTGTTCCATGAACTTCCAGGGAAACCCTTCACGGTCTGTTGAGAAAACTTGACTGAGAATGAGGGGGGCGGGGAGAGAAATGACAACGGAAAGAGCTGAATCAGAGAAAATCCCAGCAATCTGTTGTTCTGCAAGCAAGAGTCAATTGTGCTCATAAAAAGCATATTTATTAATTATCTGGAAAGGAGACGAGGGAGAACGTGCTGAAGATGCAAAATCACTGCCATTAGTGGAAGCAACGAAGGGCTTCGAAAATCCTTGCAAGGGCCAAGAGCAACCAGTTAACTGGGCTACATGTAGGTGGCTGGAAGAGGAAGCAGACAAGAATTGAATGCCGTTTCTTGGAAAAAAATGATTTCCAGATCCCAGACCACAGGGCATGGATTGAATGCAAACATGAAGCTGCATCATCCTGACTCAGACCCAGTGGTAGAGCACCTGCTTGGTAAGCAGAAGGTCCCAGGTTCAATCCCCGGCATCTCCAACTAAAAAGGGTCCAGGCAAGTAGGCGTGAAAAACCTCAGCTGGAGACCCTGGAGAGCTGCTGCCAGTCTGAGTAGACAAGATTGACTTTGATGGACCCAGGGTCTGATTCAGGAGAAGGCAGCTTCATATGTTAATTTATTTGGGGAGGGATGGTGGCTCAGTGGTAGAGCACCTGCTTGGTAAGCAGAAGGTCCCAGGTTCAATCCCTGGCATCTCCAACTAAAAAGGGTCCAGGCAAGTAGGCGTGAAAAACCTCAGCTTGAGACCCTGGAGAGCCTCTGCCAGTCTGAGTAGACAAGACTGACTTTGATGGACCCAGGGTCTGATGCAGGAGAAGGCAGCTTCATATGTTCATATATTTGGGGAGGGATGATGGCTCAGTGGTAGAGCATCTGCTTGGTAAGCAGGAGATCCCAGGTTCAATCCCCGGCATCTCCAACTAAAAAGGTCCAGGCAAATAGGTGTGAAAAACCTCAGCTTGAGACCCTGGAGAGCCGCTGCCAGTCTGAGTAGACAAGACTGACTTTGATGGACCCAGGGTCTGATTCAGGAGAAGGCAGCTTCATATGTTCATATATTTGGGGAGGGATGGTGGCTCAGTGGTAGAGCATCTGCTTGGTAAGCAGGAGATCCCAGGTTCAATCCCCGGCATCTGCAACTAAAAAGGGCCCAGGCAAATAGGTGTGGAAAACCTCAGCTTGAGACCCTGGAGAGCCACTGCCGGTCTGAGTAGATAAGACTTACTTTGATGGACTGAGGGGGGGTCTGATTCAGTAGAAGGCAGCGGCATCTGGATCGAGGCGGGTCGGCAGCGCTGATGTTGTTGGACCTGTCGGCGGCGTTCGACACGGTCGACCATCAGTTGCCGGTCCACCGCCTTGCCGACGCAGGGATTCAGAGATTGGGCTTCCAATGGCTCTCCTCTTTTCTCCTTAGTCGGGGACAAAGGGTGGCGATCGGGGGACAATCGTCCCAGAGACATCCGCTTCATTGTGGGGTGCCTCAAGGGGCGGTGCTCTCCCCGATGTTGTTCAATATCTATATGCGCCCCCTTGCCCAGATTGTTCAGAGATTTGGGCTGGGTTGCCGTCAGTATGCTGATGACACCCAGCGCTATCTGCTGATGGATGGCCGGACGGCCTCTGCCTGGGAAAATCTAGTCCTGGCGCTGCAAGCTGTGGCAGGGTGGCTCAGGCTGAGTCGTCTGAAGCTGAATCCGACGAAGACAGAGGTCCTTTGTCTGAGTCATGGTGGTCCGGGAAGGGAAATCCCTCTACCAGCTTTTGATGGGGCACCACGGATATCGGCACCCAAAGTCAGAAGCTTGGGGGTGCTACTGGAGCCCACATTGGCTATGGAGGCCCAGATAGTTGCCACTGCGAAATCCGCATTTTTCCACCTTAGGCAGGCACAACAGTTCCTGGAGCGCAGTGACTTAGCAACTGTGATCCATGCAACGGTCACCTCGAGGCTAGACCGCTGCAATGCTCTCTACCTGGGGCTGCCCGTGTCTTGGATCTGGAAACTGTAGTTGGTGCAGAACGTGGCAGCCAGGCTGTTATTGGGTCTCTCTATACGGGAGCACATACAGCCAGGGCTGCGGCAACTGCACTGGCTGCCAATAGCATTCCGGATTCGCTACAAGGTGCTGGTTATCACCTTTAAAGCCCTATATAGCCAAGGACCTGCCTATCTTAGGGACCGTCTCTCCCCACAAGTTCCCCAGAGGGTACTTAGATCTGGATCGCAGAATTTACTGTCAATCCCCGGGCAGAGGGAGGTGAGACTTAAGGCTACCAGAGAAAGAACCTTCTCAATTGCTGCCCCCCACTGGTGGAACCAACTCCCAGAAGATATAAGGGCCTTGTGGGACCTTGCCAGTTCCCCAAGGCCTGCAAAACAGCTCTATTTCGACTTGCCTTTCGTTGAACTACAGTATAAGTAGATGCCCAACATCGCTGAACACCACTGAATGTATGGTACCAACTCTAGCCCCAAAAATTGTTTCAATTAATTTAAACTGTTTTAAATTGTTTTAATTGTTTAACTGGTAATGGATTGTCAATTTTAATTGTTTGCTCACTGTTTTATTGTTTGGTGTTTAATTGTTGTTAGCTGCCCTGAGCCTGCTTTGGTGGGGAGGGCGAGATATAAATGCGAAGAATAAATAAATAATAAATAAATATCTCCATCAAGGTCAGCATTGTCTACTCAGACTGGCAGCCGCTCTCCAGAGTCTCAGGCAGAGAAGTCTCTCATGTCATCTCCCAGCTGATCCTTTTAACTGGAGCTTTCAGGGATTGAACTAGGGACCTCCTTGAATGCCAAGCAGATGATCTACCATTGAGCCATGGCCCCTCCCTGCACTAATTGTGAACATACAGGCACTGAGCCAGGAACTGGTATGATGAAGCTGTTTCTAGGAACAGTTGGAACCAGAATCATAGAATCACGGGGCTGAAAGGAACCTCCAGGGTCAGGTTGAACTCAGAGGGAAGAGAACTGAACCATCGAGGGGTGACATGATAGAGGTTTACAAGATTGTGCATGAGACAGAGAAGGCAGAGAAAGAAGTCCTTTTCTCCCTTTCTCAGAATACAAGAACTTATGAACACTCCATGAAATTGCTGAGCAGTCGGGTTAGAATGGATAAAAGGAAATACTTCTTCACCCAAAGGATGATTAACATGTGGAATTCACTGCCACAGGAGGTGGTGGCAGCTACAAGCATAGCCAGCTTCAAAAAGGGATTGGATCAATATATGGAGCAGAGATCCATAAGTGGCTATTAGACACAGGATATAGATGGAACTCTCTGTCTGGGGCAAGTGCTGGTCTGTATTCTTGGTGCTTGAGTGGGGCAATAGTGGGAGGACTTCTAGTTTCCTAGCCCCAATGGTGGATCTTCTTATGGCACCTGGGT
This sequence comes from Heteronotia binoei, assembly GCF_032191835.1. NCBI lineage: Eukaryota > Metazoa > Chordata > Lepidosauria > Squamata > Gekkonidae > Heteronotia > Heteronotia binoei. Next base: position 3,237,069 of record NC_083229.1, on the reverse strand, counting down.
TTTTTGGCTACTGTGTGACAAAGTGTTGGACTGGATGGGCCATTGGCCTGATCCAACATGGCTTCTCTTTATGTTCTTATGTGACACAGAGTGTTGGACTGGAGGGGCCATTGGTCTGATACAACAGGGCTTCTCTTATGTTCTTATGCGACACAGAGTGTTGGACTGGAGGGACCACTGGCCTGATCCAACAGGGCTTCTCTTATGTTCTTATGCGACACACAGTGTTGGACTGGATGGACCATTAGCCTGATCCAACATGGCTTCTCTTATGTTCTTATGTGACACAGAGTTTTGGACTGGATGGGCCACTGGCCTGATCCAACAGGGCTTCTCTTATGTTCTTATGCGACACAGAGTGTTGGACTGGATGGACCATTAGCCTGATCCAACGTGGCTTCTCTTAGGTTCTTATGTGTGTCACAGAGTGTTGGACTAGATGGGCCACTGGCCTGATCCAACATGGCTTCCCTTATGTTCTTTTGTGACACAGAGTGTTGGACTGGAGGGGCCATTGGCCTGATCCAACATGGCTTCTCCTACGTTCTAATTGCTGGATTGGATCTTCTGTTGGCAGAAAGGCAACTGATTCAAACATCTATCTGCTTCAGACAGATACTGCTTTAAGAGGATGTGTTGTTCTTCTCTCAGTGGTGGCCCTGGATATGGCCTGAAGGAAGCTGAACCACAGCTATGAACTGCTGGGAGTCTGTTTCAGTATCAGGACCCAGGACAGCTCCCATGGAAAGGAGGAGCTGCTCTAAAGCTGAGTAGAGGACTCCCAACTAGAGTGGAAAGCTCATAGCCTAGCCCCAGAAGTAAGCGGGCAGCAGTGGCTCTCGCAGATATTTCTTTGGGTCTCTTTTCCTGATCTGATACTGCCTCTTCATTTTCATTGGTCCTCAACAACTCTGTACCAATTTTTTACTATTTTCACTTTGTTTTAAGGACCATAAATATTGGCTTGCCGTAGCAGAACGAGAAGAAGAATTGCAGATTTACTCCCCGCCCTTCTTTCAGAGTGGCTTACAGTCTCCTATATCTTCTCCCCCCACACCCTGTGAGGTGGGTGAGGCTGAGAGGGCTCTCACAGCAGCTGCCCTTTCAAGGACGACCTCTGCCAGAGCTCTGGCTGACCCAAGGCCATTCCAGCAGCTGCAAGTGGAGGAGTGGGGAATCGAACCCGGTTCTCCCAGATAAGAGAGCTCTGACTGACTCAAGGCCATTCCAGCAGCTGCAAATGGAGGAGTGGGGAATCGAACCCGGTTCTCCCAGATAAGAGAGCTCTGGCTGACCCAAGGCCATTCCAGCAGGTGCAAGTGGAGGAGTGGGGAATCAAACCTGGCTCTCCCAGATAAGAATCCGCACACTTAACCACTACACCAGACTGGCTCTCTGTAGCAGGAACTCCCTTCTCCTAGTGGGCCACACTCCCCTGATGGAGCCAATCCTCCTGGAGCTTTCAGGGCTCTCAGTACAGGGCCTACTGCAAGCTCCAGGAGGATTGGCTACATCAGGGGTGTGTGGCCTAATATGCAAAGGAGTTCCTGTGACTGAAAAAGCCCTGGACCCATCATCTATTCCATGCCTATAGCAAGACTCGAACACGGGGCCCTGCAAATCCCGATCCAAGGCGTACCCTTTCAACTCATTTGGGTCTCAGTGAGCGTGCAGAGAAAGGCTGAGCCGCAGCCAAGGTTACCATGCAGCCCCCCCACGTGTCACTCGCCACTCGCGTCCCCCATGTGTCCCTTTCAGAGGGGCCGTGGCCTCTCCGGCGTGTACCAGAGAGAAGCAGCTCCTGCTGTAATGTAATATAAAGTAATGTATTGCCGGCTTTCCTGTATGTAAGTAACGTGGGCGCTCTTTCCATGTATTGAATATTACATAAACCCATAAAACCCCAGCTTAAATGGTCAGAGTGCAAAGTGCAGCCGCCCTGGGGAGTCTTAGAGAAGCAACTTCCCCGCTTCTCATCCTCCTCCATTACGTCAGGCCCTCCGGCGGACGATAAAGCCCCCCTCCCTCCGGCCTCAGGGCAGAGCCCCCTCCCTGTAATTGGAAGAGGCGCAATTACAGCTCTCCATGCGGTCAGCTCCCTCTGGGGCCCGTGGGGTTAGTTACAGTTGGGAGAGGATAGAAGCAGCCTCAGCCGGCAGCTCTCTTTGGAAGAAGAAAACGAAGGAGACTGCGGGTTTATACCCCACCCTTCTCTCTGAATCAGAGACTCAGAGCAGCTTAACCTCTCCTATATCTTCTTCCCCCACAACAGACACCCTGTGAGGTGGGAGGGGCTGAGAGGGCTCTCACAGCAGCTTCCCTTTCAAGGACAGAGACTGAGAGCGGCCTACAATCTCCTATATCTTCTCCTCCCACAACAGATACTCTGTGAGGTGGGTGGGGCTGAGAGAGCTCTCCCAGAAGCTGCCCATTCAAGGACAGAGACTCAGAGCAGCCTACAATCTCCTATATCTTCTCCCCCCACAACAGACACCCTGTGAGGTGGGTGGGGCTGGAGAGGGCTCTCACAGCAGCTGCCCTTTTAAGGACAACCTCTGCCAGAGCTATGACTGACCCAAGGCCATTCCAACAGCTGCAAGTGGAGGAATAGGGAGTCAAACCCAGTTCTCCCAGATAAGAGTCCGCACACTTCACCACTACACCAAATTGGAGTCTGTGTTGCATTCTACCATTTTCTTCTTCAGGCAGCCTATCCTAAATTAGGGTTGCCATCCCCCAGGCGGGTCCTGGAGATCTCCTGGAATTACAAGTCGTGGAATCATAGAATCCTAGAGTTGAAAGGGACCTCCAGGGTCATCTAGTTCAACCCCCTTCAACCCCCTGCACAATGCAGGAAACTCAAAAATACCTCCCCCTATAGAAGAATAGGGAAAGAGTTGGATTTATAGAAGAAGAGTTGGATTTACGGAAGCTGGGTTCAGGTAGCCTTCCATCCTTCCGAGGTGGGTAAAAGGAGTCCCCAACTTGCTGGGGGGGGGGGGGGGAAGCGTAGACAACTGGGGAAGCCAATGGCAAACCACCCCATAAAAAGTCTACTGTGAAAATGTGAATGAACGTCACCCCAGAGTCAGAAACGACTGATGCTTGCACAGGGGACTACCTTTACCAGTTTTTTTCACTCAGAGAAGCTTACAATCACCTTCCCTTCCTCTCCCCACAACAGACACCCTGTAAGGTATATGGGGCTGAGAGAGCTCTGAGAGAGCTGTGACTGACCCAAGGCCACCCATGTGGAGGAGGCGCAGGGAATCAAACAGGGAGTCCACTCATTTAACCACTACACAAAATTGGCTCTCAAACTACAGTTCCTCCTAGAGAAAATGACTGCTTTGGATGGGAGACTCTATGGCAGAGGTCCCTAGCCTTTTTGAGCTTGTGGGCACTTTTGGAATTCAGAGTGTGATAGGGGTAGCCTCAAAATGGCTGTCATCGGAGGTAGAGCCAGCTACCAGAGAGCCAATTTGGTGGAATGGTTAAGTGTGCAGACTCTTGTCTGGGAGAACTGGGTTCGATCCCCCAACTCCTCCACATGTACCTGCTGATGTGACCTTGAACCGGTCACAAGTTCTCTCAAAGCCGTTCCGCTCAAGAGCAGTTTCTGTCAGAGCTCTCTCAGCTCCACCTACCTCCCAGGGTGTCTGTTGCGGGGACAGGAAGGGAAAGGAAATTGTAAGCTGCTCTGAGACTCCTTCGGGTAGTGAAGGGTGGGGTATAAATCCCATCTCCTTCTCCTCCTCCTCTTCTTTCTCTTCTACAAAATGGCTGCCATAGGAGCTGGAGCCAGCAACAAAATGGCTGCCGCAGCTTACCTTCAGTCACAAAATGGAGGTGCTTGTCTTGCAGGGGCACTTGCTGCCCAAGCAACGTTTTTATTAAAAAAAAAAAATCTGCACAGCCAATCAGATCTCCAGGGGTCAACCAGAAGTAGGCTTCCCAATCCCCAGGTCCCAGAGGGGGATCCCCCAGTTTTACAGGCTTCCCCCCTCCCCCAGTCAGCTGGCCGGCGAGGGAAGCCCCGCCCCCACAGCTATCATGCACCTCCATGAACGATTCCCATAGGGAATGATGGGGAATTGATCCGCGGGTATCGGGGGCTCTGGGGGGGGGGCTGTTTTTTGAGATAGAGGCACCAAATTTTCAGTATAGCATCTAGTGCCTCTCCGCAAAATACCCCCCAAGTTTCAAAAAGATTGGACTAAGGGGTCCAATTCTATGAGCCCCAAAAGAAGGTGCCCCTAGCCTTCATGATTTCCTATGGAAGGAAGGCATTTAAAAAGGCGTGCAGTCCCTTTAAATGTGATGGCCAGAACTCCCTTTGGAGTTCAATGATGCTTGTCACACCCTTGCTCCTGGCTCCACCCCCAAAGTCTCCTGGCTCCACCCCCCAAAGTCTCCTGGCTCCACCCCCAAAGTCTCCTGGCTCCACCCACCCCCCAAAGTCTCCTGGCTCCACCCCCAAAGTCTCCTGGCTCCACCCCCAAAGTCCCCAGATATTTCATGAATTGGACTTGGCAACCCTAACCAGAAGCCTTTCTGGGCAAAAGCCCCACTTGGCCCCACCAGGAAAGGGGGCATCTGCCTGATAGCGGGAGACCCTGATGAGGTCCCTTCTCCCCTCAGACTCCACCCCCCAATCCCAACCGAGGAATCTCCCAACCCACAGTTGCCAACTTCCATCCAATTCCTGACTTATCTCCACAAAGCTACATGCAGTTTTGGCACCACGAAACCCAGCAGAGTGGTGTTGTCTTGCACTGTACTTGCCATTCAGGTTAGGGTTGCCAATCCCCAGGTGGGAGCAGGGGATGCCCCCATTTGGAGGCCCTCCCTCCACTTTAGGGTCACCAGAAAGCAGGGGGAGGGGAGGGAAATGTCTCCTGGGCACTCTATTATTCTCTATGGAGACCGATTCCTATAGGGAATAATGGAAAATTGACACTTGTGTATCTGGGGCTCTGGGGGGGGAGCTGTTTTTTTGAGGTAGAAACACCACATTTGCACCATTGCATTCAGTGCCTCTCCCCAAAATACCTTCCAAGTTTCAAGAAGATTGGGCCAAGGGGTCCAATTCTGTGAGCCCCAAAATAAGGTACCCCATCCTTCATTATTTCCAAGGGAGGAAGGCATTTAAAAGGAGTACGGTCCCTTTAAATACAATGGCCAGGTCTCCCTTCAGAGTTCAATTATGCTTGTCACAACCTTGCTCCTGGCTCCACCCCAACTGTCTCCTGGCTCCACCCCCAAAGTCCCCAGATATTTCTTGAATTGGACTTGGCAACCCTGATTCAGGAAGACGGAGAGATCTAAATCCCGTCAGGATGCAATCCAGTAGGACATTCTTCCTAGGGTTGCCAAGTCTAATTCAAGACATATCTGAGGACTTTGGGGGTGGAGCTAGGAGACGTTGAGGGCTGAGCCAAGTGCAAGGTTGTGACACGCATAATTGAACTCCAAAGGGAGCGCTGGGTATCACATTTAAAGGGACCGCACACTTTTTAAATGCCTTCCCTCCATTGGAAATAATGGATAGGGGCATCTTCTTTTGGGGCTCATAGAATTGGACCTCCTGGTCCACCTTTTTGAAACTTGGAGGGTGTTTTGAGGAGAGGCATCGGATGCTATGCTGTGAATTTGGTGCCTCTACCTCAAAAACAACCCCCCCAGAACCCCAGATAACCATGGATAAATTCTTCATTATACCCTATGGGAATTGGTCTCCATAGGGAATAATGGAATGCCCAGCAGACATTTCATAGAATCATAGAGTTGGAAGGGAGCTCCAAATAGGGTCATCTAGTCCAACCCCCTGCACAATGCAGGGAACTCACAAACCCCTCCCCTTAAATTCACAGGATCTTCATTGCTGTCAATAGCCATCTAGCCTCTGTTTAACAACCTCCAAGGAAGAAGACCCCACCACCTCCCGAGGAAGCCTGTTCCACTGAGGAACCACTCTAACTGTCAGGAAGTTCTCCCTCATGTTGTTTACCTTGACTTCCAGAAAGCTTTTGATAAAGTTCCTCATCAAAGGCTCCTTAGAAAGCTTGAGAGTCATGGAGTAAAAGGACAGGTCCTCTTGTGGATCAAAAACTGGCTGAGTAATAGGAAGCAGAGAGTGAGTATAAATGGGCAGTCTTCGCAGTGGAGGACGGTAAGCAGTGGGGTGCCGCAGGGCTCGGTACTGGGTCCCATCCTCTTTAACTTGTTCATAAATGATTTAGAGTTGGGAGTGAGCAGTGAAGTGGCCAAATTTGCGGATGACACTAAATTGTTCAGGGTGGTGAGAACCAGAGAGGATTGTGAGGAACTCCAAAGGGATCTGTTGAGGCTGGGTGAGTGGGCGTCAACGTGGCAGATGCGGTTCAATGTGGCCAAGTGCAAAGTAATGCACATTGGGGCCAAGAATCCCAGCTACAAATACAAGTTGATGGGGTGTGAACTGGCAGAGACAGACCAAGAGAGAGATCTTGGGGTCATGGTAGATAATTCACTGAAAATGTCAAGACAGTGTGCGTTTGCAATAAAAAAGGCCAACGCCATGCTGGGAATTATTAGGAAGGGAATTGAAAACAAATCAGCCAGTATCATAATGCCTCTGTATAAATCGATGGTGCGGTCTCATTTGGAGTACTGTGTGCAGTTCTGGTCGCCGCACCTCAAAAAGGATATTATAGCATTGGAGAAAGTTCAGAAAAGGGCAACTAAAATGATTAAAGGGCTGGAACACCTTCCCTATGAAGAAAGGTTGAAACGCTTAGGGCTCTTTAGCTTGGAGAAACGTCGACTGAGGGGTGACATGATAGAAGTTTACAAGATAATGCATGGGATGGAGAAAGTAGAGAAAGAAGTACTTTTCTCCCTTTCTCACAATACAAGAACTCGTGGGCATTCGATGAAATTGCTGAGCAGACAGGTTAAAACGGATAAAAGGAAGTACTTCTTCACCCAAAGGGTGATTAACATGTGGAATTCACTGCCACAGGAGGTGGTGGCGTCCACAAGCATAGCCACCTTCAAGAAGGGGTTAGATAAAAATATGGAGCAGAGGTCCATCAGTGGCTATTAGCCACAGTGTGTGTGTGTGTGTGTGTATATATATATATATATATATATATATATATATATATATTTGGCCGCTGTGTGACACAGAATGTTGGACTGGATGGGCCATTGGCCTGATCTAACATGGCTTCTCTTATGTTCTTATGTTCTCATGTTGAGCCGGAAATTCTTTTGATTTAATTTCAACCCACCGGTTCTGGTCCTACCTTCTGGGGCCACAGAAAACAATTCCACACCATCCTCTAGATGACAGCCCTTCAAGTTCTTGAAGATTGTGATCCTATCACCTCTCAGCCTCCTCCTCTCCAGGCTAAACATCCCCAGCTCCTTCAGCCTTTCCTCAAAGGACTTGGTCTCCAGACCCCTCACCATCTTCGTCGTCCTCCTCTGGACCCGTTCCAGCTTGTCTAGCTCCTTCTTAAAATGTGGTGCCCAAAACTGAACACAAGACTCCAGGTGAGGTCTTACCGGAGCAGAGAAAAGCGATACCATCACATCATGTGATCTGGACACTAGACTTCTGTTGATACAGCCCAAAATTTCACTTCCTTCCCCCATCCCTGCTGAAGCGAAAGGAGGGCCTCCAAACTGGGGAATCCCCGGCTCCCACCTGGGGATTAAAGCAGATAGAACACCACTGAAAAACAATATGTATACTTCAGTCCTTATAGGTGATGTATCCTATATACAACTTTAAACCAGTTTATACAAATATCCACAGCAATTTCCAGTTTCTTCCAGTTTCTTCCCTCCAGAAAAATTTACAAATTATTAACAAACAACGATTAGTTCCAGTACTTTCCAATAGAAGAAATCCTTCCTCCAATAAACAAAGCTCATAACGCAGTACAGAACTACTTGCGAAATTCTTTCCAATGGAGGAGCAGGAAAACCTCGCAGCCTTCATAAGGCGTCTCCTCCTTCCAGACATTTCAGTGCTGGTCTTCTTCAGTTAATCCGGCTGTTAAAATGGAACCCAATTTCAATAATTTCTTTAAAAGGTAAAGGAAAGGTCCCCTGCGCAAGCACCAGTCGTTTCCAACTCTGGGTTGACGTTGCTTTCACAATGTTTTCACGGCAGTCTTTTTACGGGGTGGTTTGCCATGGCCTTCCCCAGTCATCTACACTTTCCTCCCCCCAGCAAGCTGGGTACTCATTTCACCGACCTCGGAAGGATGGAAGGCTCAGTCAACCTGCAGCCGGCTACCTGAACCCAGCTTCCGCCGGGATCAAACTCAGGCCGTGAGCAGGGGGCTCCGACTGCAGTACTGCAGCTTTACCACTCTGCGCCACGGGGCTCTTCAATAATTTCTTACACAGACATAACAACATAAGAAAAGCCATGTTAGATCAGACCAGTGGCCCATACAGTCCAACACTCTGTGTCACACAGTGGCCAAAAAAATTATATATATATGTATACACACACTGGCTAATAGCCACTGATGGACCTCTGCTCCATATTTTTATCCAATCCCTTCTTGAAGCTGGCTATGCTTGTAGCCGCCACCACCTCCTGCGGCAGTGAATTCCACATGTTAATCACCCTTTGGGTGAAGAAGTACTTTCTTTTATCCGTTCTAACCCGACTGCTCAGCAATTTCATTGAATGCCCACGAGTTCTCGTTTTGTGAGAAAAGGAGAAAAGCCCTTCTTTCTCTACCTTCTCTATCCAATGCATAATCTTGTAAACCTCTATCATGTCACCCCATAAGAACCTAAGAGAAGCCATGTTGGATCAGGCCAGTGGCCCATCTAGTCCAGCACTCTGTGTCACATATATATATACACATATATATACACACTGTGGCTAATAGCCACTGATGGACCTGTGCTCCATATTTTTATCTAACCCCCTCTTGAAGCTGGCAATGCTTGTAGCCGCCACCACCTCCTGTGGCAGTGAATTCCACGTGTTAATCACCCTTTGGGTGAAGAAGTTCTTCCTTTTATCCGTTTTAACCTGTCTGCTCAACAATTTCATCAAATGCCCACGAGTTCTTGTATTGTGAGAAAGGGAGCAAAGGACTTCTTGTACTTCAAAGCTGCAACAGAAGCATACACTGAAACCCCTTCTCCTGTGGTATACCCACCTGGGGATTAGCAACCCCAGAAGTGTAAATGATGCACTGTGGAACCCATTCACTGCCAAAAAATGTAAGAATGACTTTAAAAAAAAAGGATTACACAAAAGCATGAAGGATTCTCAGGGGCTATGAGCCATAATAGCTAAGGGATCTTTTGAGGCTGGGTGAGTGGGCGTCAACGTGGCAGATGCGGTTCAATGTGGCCAAGTGCAAAGTAATGCACATTGGGGCCAAGAATCCCAGCTGCAAATACAAGTTGATGGGGTGTGAACTGGCAGAGACTGACCAAGAGAGAGATCTTGGGGTCGTGGTAGATAACTCACTGAAAATGTCAAGACAGTGTGCGTCTGCAATAAAAAAGGCCAACGCCATGCTGGGAATTATTAGGAAGGGAATTGAAAACAAATCAGCCAGTATCATAATGCCCCTGTATAAATCGATGGTGCGGTCTCATTTGGAGTACTGTGTGCAGTTCTGGTCGCCGCACCTCAAAAAGGATATTATAGCATTGGAGAAAGTCCAGAGAAGGGCAACTAGAATGATTAAAGGGCTGGAGCACTTTCCCTATGAAGAAAGGTTGAAACGCTTGGGACTCTTTAGCTTGGAGAAACGTCGACTGCGGGGTGACATGATAGAGGTTTACAAGATAATGCATGGGATGGAGAAAGTAGAGAAAGAAGTACTTTTCTCCCTTTCTCACAATACAAGAACTCGTGGGCATTCGATGAAATTGCTGAGCAGACAGGTTAAAACGGATAAAAGGAAGTACTTCTTCACCCAAAGGGTGATTAACATGTGGAATTCACTGCCACAGGAGGTGGTGGCGGCCACAAGTATAGCCACCTTCAAGAGGGGTTTAGATAAAAATATGGAGCACAGGTCCATCAGTGGCTATTAGCCACAGTGTATGTGTGTACATAATTTTTTTTGCCACTGTGTGACACAGAGGGTTGGACTTGATGGGTCGTTGGCCTGATCCAACATGGCTTCTCTTATGTTCTTATGTAAGTGGAACATCCTCATTCAGGGGCAGTCTACCACACACCAGGTACTCGTGATAAAGAACAGGGACAAGCAGTTGCCTCAGCGCCCGGCCTGCAGGCTTCGCAAAGATACTGACCGGCCACTGTGGGGAACAACCATGATGATTATTAATAAAGAACTCTGCCCATAATAATGACACCAGTACCTGGGAACACAACACAGCAGGTACCGGCTGCGGCTCCGCTTTTAGAAGCTGGCTGCCCGAGAGGCTGCCCGTCTTTTGAGATGACTGACTGGCATGGAGCCAACGCTTTCCCCCTTTCATGATATCGAAGATGGAGAGCAGCCGCCAGGAGGCAACGAAGCACCGAGGAAACTGGGTGCCACAGAACGAGGCCAACTGGCGAGAGTCTTCCAGCTCCACCGAATCCCCTGGCGTGGCAGAAAGGGCATGGAGCCATCCTGAGGAGTCAGCGGGGGCTCTGGTTTCAGGGCAGGTGGGGAAGCCGGCGCACAACTGCCGTCGCCTCTTCCTCCTCAGAGGAGGTGCCGAGTCAGCAAGCAGCCAGCAGGCCTGGTTTCCTCAGGAATTGGCTCATCAGCAGGTCGTGGGGGAGACTCAAGGACAGGCATCGGCGCCGCAAGCCGGATGGAGGGCAGGCCTCGGACAGAAGGGCCCGGCCAATGCCTGGTGGGGAGCTGAGCAAAGAGGAGGAGGAAGCTTCTTTTACAAAGAGGGGAGCAGAAAACATTGAATGAGCATACAATGATGGGGGGGTGGTCCTGGTTTGGGGGTGCCAACCTCCCGGTGGGGCCTGGAGATCTCCTGGACTTACGACGCATCTCCAGACAACAGAGTTGCCTGGGAGAAAAATTGACAGTTTTGGAGACGTGCAGAAGGCTCCTGGTTGAATCCCTGGCACCTCCAGAGGAGAGAACCAGAAAGCAGATGATGAGAAAAGACCTCGACGGGTGACCCTGGAGTGCCGCTGCCAGTCTAAGTAGACAATACCGACAGTGATGGACCAAAATAGGGGGTCTGATTCAGTATAAGGAAGCGTCACATATATTCGGAGGAGTTGTGGCTCAGTGGTAGAGCCTCTTCTTGACGAGCAGAAGATCCCAGGTTCAATCCCCAGCTTGTCCAGTCGCACAGTCGAGTCCGACTCTTTGCGACCCCATGGTCCAAGTCATGGCAGGCCCTCGGAGAAGGATGGTGGCTCAGTGGTAGAGCATTTGCTTGGGAAGCAGAAGGTCCCAGGTTCAATCCCCGGCATCTCCAAAAAAGAGTCCAGGCAAATAGGTGTGAAAAACCTCAGCTTGAGACCCTGGAGAGCCGCTGCCAGTCTGAGTAGACAATACTGACTTTAGAGAGGGGCGGTGGCTCAGTGGTAGAGCATCTGCTTGGGAAGCAGAAGGTCCCAGGTTCAATCCCCGGCATCTCCAAAAAAGGGTCCAGGCAAATAGGTGTGAAAAACCTCAGCTTGAGACCCTGGAGAGCCGCTGCCAGTCTGAGAAGACAATACTGACTTTCATGGACTGAGGGTCTGATTCAGTAGAAGGCAGCTTCATATGTTTCTGTCTTCCACCATCCTCCAAAGTCTGCTCAAATTCATGTCCAGCAATCTCAGCATTTACTGTCCCCTTCTTCTTTTGCCTTCTGCCTTTCCCAGCATCAGGGTCTTCTCCGGGGAGTGCTCCTTCTCATTTGGTGGCCAAAGTATCTGAGCTTCAGCTTCAGCATCTGACCTTCCAGGGAGCAGTCTGGGTTGATTTCCCTTAGGACTGACTGACTGGATCTCCTTGCAGTCCAAGGGACTCTCACGAGTCTTCTCCAGCACCACAGCTCAAAAGCATCTATTCTTCTGCGCTCGGCCTTCCTTATGGTCCAGCTCTCACAGCCATACATTACGACTGGGAATACCATCGCTTTGACTTTACGGACTTTTGTTGGCAGGGTGATGTCTCTACTTTTTATTATACTACCGAGGTTTGCCATAGCTGTCCTCCCAAGGAGCAAACGTCTTTTAATTTCATGACTACAGTCACTATCTGCAGTGACCTTGGATCCCAGGAATGTGAAGTCTGTTACTACTTCCATGTCTCCCCCTTCTATTTGCCAAGGAGTGATGGGGCCGGATGCCATAATCTTAGCTTTTTTGATGTTGAGTTTCAAGCCTATCAATCCCCACGTCTCCTGTTAAAAAGACCAGGAAGCAAGGATGTGAAAGACCTGTCTGCCTGAGACCCTGGAGAGCTGCTGCCAGTTTGAGTAGATAATACTGGCTTCAATGGACCAAAGGTTGGATTCAATATAAGTAAGCGTCATGTGTTCATCTGCTAGTCAGGCATGCATTAGATATTTCTGTGAATCTGTGTCATTCAGTAGTCTATAGCAGGGGTTCCCAACCCCTGGTCCGCGGACCGGTCCCGGTCCGTGGCCTGTTAGCAACCAGGCCTTGCGTTGTATAATTATCTCATTATATATTACAATGTAATAATAATAATAATAAGACGAAGAAGAAAACAATGGATTTAGATCTTGTCCTCCACTTCGATTTCAGAATCTCAGAGTGGCTCATAATCTCCTTTTCCTTCCTCCCCCACAACAGACACCCTGTGAGGTGGGTGAGGCCGAGAGGGTTCTCACAGCAGCTGCCCTTTCAAGGACAACTCCTACAAAAGCTCTGGCTGACCCAAGGCCATTCCAGCAGGTGCAAGTGCAGGAGTGGGGAATCAAACCTGGTTCTCCCAGATAAGAGTCTGCACACTTAACCACTACACCAAACTGGCTCTCCAGGTGGGTAGGGCTGAAAGAGCTCCTAGAGCAGCTGCCCTTTTAAGGACAATTCCTACAAGAGCTATGACTGACCCAAGGCAATTCCAGCAGCTGCAAGTGGAGGAGTGGGGGAATCAAACCCAGTTCTCCCAGATAAGAGAGCTACGGCTGACCCAAGGCCATTCCAGCAGGTGCAAGTGGAGGAGTGGGGAATCAAACCCAGTTCTCCCAGATAAGAGTCTGCGCACTTAACCACCAAACTAATAGAAATAAAGTGCACAATTGTATCATCCCAAAACCATCACTCCCCTCCCCCCAGTCCTTGGAAAAATTGTCTTCTACAAAACCGGTCCCTGGTGCCAAAAAGGTTGGGGACCGCTGGTCTATAGAGGGTTGGGGGGGGGGGGTTGGAGGAGTGGGTGCCAAAGATCCCAATTGTTTTATGTGGCCCAAGAAGGTAGGACCACAACCAATGGGTTGAAATTAAATCAAAAGAGTTTCCGGCTCAACATTAGGAAGAACTTCCTGACCGTTAGAGCGGTTCCTCAGTGGAACAGGCTTCCTTGGGGGTGGTGGACTCTCCTTCCTTGGAGGTTTTTAAACAGAGGCTAGATGGCCATCTGACAGCAATGCAGATCCTGTGAATTTAGGGAGAGGCGTTTGTGAATTTCCTGCAGGTTCCTTCCAACTCTATGATTCTATGACTCTATAATCTGGAGAGCAGAACGACATGAACTCCTGGGCAAGAAGGAAAAGGAAGACATTCCTTGGACTCTTTTTTGTGGCTAGCTGAAGCCCCAGTACGATGCGAGCGGTCAGTCTGAAATCCACCGATCCATCATAGCAAATCCGCTTTGGTTGTTTAGCACGGAGCCCTCTTTCTCTAGGGCCATTTACCCGATCAATGGGACCCTCTCAGACGCCCCATTCTCCAAAAGAACATTTACCCAAATGAAACATTTATATATGCATTTGATCTCGAAAATGTAATTACCAGGGCCCCGGTCATTGATCGTGTCAGGGTTTTATTGACAGGTGTCTGTGATTGATAGGTTACTGCAGGGAGAGTCCTTATCTGACTCTCTAAAGCCGGAGCTCGCAGTGGACAGGTAGCGGACAGATGAGACGCTCGGACATTTCCAACTCGTTCCGGTAATATGCCTGCTGGCGTGTCAGCATGGAGACGATGTTTTGTGGAACCCCTTTGGATGACAAAGGAATTTCCCCCTCTCATATAATTTTAGGCCTTTTTCTTTTTAAAAAAAAAACGCCTTGAATATTACGAAGTTTCAGGTGTTCAGCAGTGACGTCATCACGCCGGGGGTGTCTCACGGGGACGCTCCATGTCTCATGCTAAAAACTCTAGGGTACCATAGAGTTTTTAGCACGAGTCCTAGAGCATCCCCATGCACCATCCCCATGCACTTTTGGGTGACGTAATTGTGACAGGGACGGCACGCACTGACAAGCTCTTTGGGGGATGGGGATTCCCACCCTCCACCCCGGAGACCTGCCCCCTGCAGGCTGGTCCAATTACGAAAGCCGTTTCAGATAGGAAATCCTTCTTCTCGGGACCATTTAGATTATTCACCGAATTTCAATTGGTACAGTAGTGCCAAAATTCATTATAACAATCCTTTTCCATTGCTCTAGGCTCCCTCCAGTCTGTATAAAATCTACCTGCAAGGCCAATTATGTGATTTTGACCATTCTTGCCTTTGACCATTCTTGCTGGGCAGCAGCTGCGATGTTTAACGATGGTGAGGGGTCTGGAGACCAAGTCCTATGAGGAAAGGTTGAAGGAGCTGGGGATGTTTAGCCTGGAGAGGAGGCGGCTGAGAGGTGATAGGATCACCATCTTCAAGTACTTGAAGGGCTGTCATCTAGAGGATGGTGTGGAATTGTCTTCTGCGGCCCTGGTAGGTAGGACCAGAACCAATGGGTTGAAATTAAATCAAAAGAGTTTCCGGATCAACCTTAGGAAGAACTTCCTGACCGTTAGAGCGATTCCTCAGTGGAACAGGCTTCCTTGGGAGGTGGTGGGCTCTCCTTCCTTGGAGGTTTTGAAATAGAGGCTAGATGGCCATCTGACAGCAATGAAGACCCTGTGAATTTAGGGGGAGGGGTTTGTGCATTTCCTGCATTGTGCAGGGGGTTGGACTAGATGACCCTAGAGATCCCTTCCAACTCTTGTATGATTCTATGACATACCTTTCCTTTTGTATTTTTCCTGTTACGTTATACGGCGATATATGGCGATTTATGGTGCTATTAGGTTTATTAGAGTAATTCAAATATGTTTTCAGTGAGCTTCATCACACGGAGAGTTGGTTGTGTAATTCCACAGCCCCCCCCTCCATCGTCCCGATACCGCTGTGACCCCAGTAGGACCTTGGCAGGGCTTTTTGTGTCGCAGGAACTCCTTTGCACATTAGGCCGCACCCCCCTGATGTGGCCAATCTTCCAAGAGCTTACTGGGCTCTTTGTGCAGGGCCTACTGTAAGCTCCCCTGGCTACATCAGGGGTGTGTGGCCTAATATGCAAAGGAGTTCCCACTACTAAGAAAGCCCTGCCAAGGAGCAATTCATCAGAGTCTGCAAGTAACCGGTTGAGAAGCTTTATAGCAGGGGGTTTTCTCCAGCTTGATGCCCCTGAGCACCATGGTACCTTCTGACAATTTCCTTGGTGTTTTTGGAAAGTGGACGGAGCAGGTTTTTAGAAAGCGGTCAGAGCAGTGTTTTTAGAAAGTGGACGGAGCAGTGTTTTTAGAAAGTGGACAGAGCAGTGTTTTTAAAAAGCGGACAAAGCAATGTTTTTAGAAAGTGGATGGAGCAATGTTTTTAGAAAGTGGACAGAGCAGTGTTTTTAGAAAGCGGTCAGAGCAGTGTTTTTAGAAAGTGGACGGAGCAGTGTTTTTAGAAAGTGGACAAAGCAGTGTTTTTAGAAAGTGGACAAAGCAGTGTTTTTAGAAAGTGGACGGAGCAGTGTTTTTAGAAAGTGGACGGAGCAGTGCTTTTAGAAAGTGGACAGAGCAGTGTTTTTAGAAAGTGGACAGAGCAGTGTTTTTAGAAAGTGGACAGAGCAGTGTTTTTAGAAAGTGGACGGAGCAGTGTTTTTAAAAAGCGGACAAAGCAATGTTTTTAGAAAGTGGATGGAGCAATGTTTTTAGAAAGTGGACAGAGCAGTGTTTTTAGAAAGCGGTCAGAGCAGTGTTTTTAGAAAGTGGACGGAGCAGTGTTTTTAGAAAGTGGACAAAGCAGTGTTTTTAGAAAGTGGACAAAGCAGTGTTTTTAGAAAGTGGACGGAGCAGTGTTTTTAGAAAGTGGACGGAGCAGTGCTTTTAGAAAGTGGACAGAGCAGTGTTTTTAGAAAGTGGACAGAGCAGTGTTTTTAGAAAGTGGACAGAGCAGTGTTTTTAGAAAATGGACGGAGCAGTGTTTTTAGAAAGTGGAGCAGTGTTTTTAGAAAGTGGACAGAGCAGTGTTTTTAGAAAGTGGACGGAGCAGTGTTTTTAGAAAGCGGACGGAGCGGTTACACAGCACAGCTTTTGACTGGCCACTGAAGAAGATAGGCAGATTTAAAAAAAAAAACATTGTTTCAGCGGCAGCAGCCACCACACTGTTTGTTTTATCTTCCTCCCTCCCATTTTCCAGTGTATTTTTAAACTACTGCCCCCCCTTCACTTGAATTTCCTCTATGCTTGTGGCTCCACGCCTTGCGGCAGCCATTTTGTGGGTGTGCCCGCCGCCTTGTGTCAGAATTTCAAAGGTGCCCACAGGCACAAAAAGATTCGGGAGGGTCCCTGCTTTACAGGAAAGAAGAGCAAAAAGCAGGCCTCCGTGCGCAGAGGAGCCAAAGGCCGAAATTCCAAGTGGTGACCCCCTCCTTTATCCCACTAACATGGACTTAACTGGCAGGATTTTGTACATCTTGCTTCAACTCAACAGGACATGCATAGGATGATCTCCCAGTGGATTGGGCCCCCTGGCCCAATGCATTCATCTCTGCCTCAGCCACCCATAATTTCATCCCAAAGGGACCGTCTGCATGGGAAAAGTGATGCCCAAGCAAGAAACACTGAAAAGAGAATTATCCAACCCAAAATTGGGGGGCGGAGTCTGGGGAGGGCAGGGTTTGGGGGCTGGAGGAACCTCAACAGGGTCTAGGGTCCTGACACGCCCCTCCAAAACAGCCATTTTCTCCAAGGCAGGGCTTTTTTTTTTGAGCAGGAAGGTGCAGGAACGCAATTGTGGCTGGCTTGGTGTCAGGGGTGTGGCCTAATATGCAATTGAGTTCCTGTTGGGCTTTTTCTGCAGAAAAAAAAACCTGTGTGAACACTTCCCCTATGAAGAAAGGTTCAAACGCTTCAGGCTCTTTAGCTGGAGAGACTGCAGGGTGACATGATAGAGGTTGACAAGATTATGCATGGGATACAGAAGGTAGAGAAAGAAGTCCTTTTCACCCTTTCTCACAATACGGGAAGTCGTGGACATTCAATGAAATTGCTGAGCAGTCGGGTTAGAACTGATAAAAGGAAGTATTTCTTCTCCCAAAGTGTGATTAGCATATGGAATTCACTGGTTCACGAAGTTGTGCCGACTACAAGC
Organism: Heteronotia binoei; assembly: GCF_032191835.1. NCBI lineage: Eukaryota > Metazoa > Chordata > Lepidosauria > Squamata > Gekkonidae > Heteronotia > Heteronotia binoei. The sequence goes on along the minus strand of NC_083229.1, from coordinate 3,219,529 downwards.
ATAGCCAGCTTCAAGAGGGGATTGGAATAAAGGTCCATCAGGGGCTATTAGCCACAGCGTATTGTTGGAACGCTCTGTCTGGGGCAGTGATGCTCTGTATTTTGGGTGCTTGGAGAGGGCACAGTGGGAGGGTTTCTAGTGTCCTGGCCCCACTGATGGACCTCCTGATGGCATCTGATTTTTTTTCGCCGCAGTGTGACACAGAGCGTTGGACTGGATGGACCATTGGCCTGATCCAACGTGGCTTCTCTTAGGTTCTTACGTGACACAGAGTGTTGGACTGGATGGACCATTGGCCTGATCCAATGTGGCTTCTCTTAGGTTCTTACGTGACACAGTGTTGGACTGGATGGGCCATTGGCCTGATCCAACGTGGCTTCTCTGATGTTCTTATGTTCTAATGGTGACGTCAGGGGTGTGGCCTAATATGCAAATAAGTTCCTGCTGTGCTTTTGTTCCTACAAGAAAAGCCCTGCTCCAAGAGAACAGATCTTGTGACACTTGGAGATCAATTGTATTAGCAGGAGATGACCAAGTCCCACCTAGAACCTGGCAGCCTGAACCCCCAAGCCAGGTGGGAGACACATTCTCCGTAGAACTTTGTACCCAGGGATGGTGTGCCACGGTGCCCAAATGTGGCCCCAGGGGATCCCCTTTCCTCATACCGGGGCATTGACTTGCCTCGAGTGGTGCTTTTCTTGACAAACAAAAGAGCAATATTCCACCTCTTCCCCTCCAATATTTCTGGAGGAAACCTGCCCAGCTCAGATACCGTTAAGCTGTCCAAAGAGCAGGAGTAATGGGCACCTTGTGTACAGTAATGGCCGTCAGGCTTACAATAATAACGTGCCAAACGCATCCCTCAGGTGGGGTGAAAATACCGCTATAATATCAAAAGCGCATCCAAATTGGAAATGGATGAGTGGAGGGGAAGAGCAGAGCAGCGGCATAAATACTCAGCAAGTTCAGGGAGAGACTGAGGAAGATGCAAGGGCCGGCAGGCACCTGTCCTTGCAGAGTTCTGCCCGGAGGGGCCCACCAGACTCCATCCTGCTTTGATTGGCACTAAAATTAAAGGAATTTGCAGAGGTGAGCAAAGGGGAAGAGACCGGCCGGGCCGTGGCTTTGTTGCCCAGCAGGACTGCAGCTGGCAATCTCAGCACAATGTCCTGACCCTCCCCAAATCCATAGAATCATAGAGTGGGAAGGGACCTCCAGGGTCATCTAGTCCAACCCCCTGCACAAGGCAGGAAACTCACAAACCCCTCCCCCTAAATTCACAGGATCTTCATCGCTGTCAGATGGCCATCTAGCCTCTGTTGAAAAACCTCCGAGGAAGGAGAGCCCACCACCTCCCGAGGAGGGAGCCTGTTCCACTGAGGAACCTGTCATAGAATCATATGGAAGGGGCCTCCAGGGTCATCTAGTCCAACCCCCTGCTCAAGGCAGGAAACTCACAAATACCTCCCCCTAAATTCACAGGATCCTCATTGCTGTCAGGTGGCCATCTAGCCTCTGTTTGAAAATCTCCAAGGAAGGAGAGCCCACCACCTCCCGAGGAGGGAGCCTGTTCCACTGAGGAATCGCTCTAAGTGTCAGGAATCCTAGAGTTGGAAGGGACCTCTAGGGTCATTTGGTCCAACCCCCTGCACAACTCACCAACACCTCCCCCTAAATTCACAGGATCCTCATTGCTGTCAGATGGCCATCAAGCCTCTGCTTATAAACCTCCAAGGAAGGAGAGCCCACCACCTCCCGAGGAAGCCTGTTCCACTGAGGAACCCCCCCCCCCAATGGTCAGGAAGTTCTTCCTAATTATAGAATCACAGAGTTGGAAGGGACCTCCAGGGTCATCTAATCCAACCCCCTGCACAATGCAAGAAACTCACCAACACCTCCCCCTAAATTCACAGGATCCACATTGCTGTCAGATGGCCATCTAGCCTCTGTGGAAAACCTCCAAGGAAGGAGAGCCCACCACCTCCCGAGAAAGTCTGTTCCACTGAGGAACCGCTCTAACGGTCAGGAAGTTCTTCCTAACGTTGAGCCCCAAACTCTTTTGATTTCATTTCAACCCACTCGTTCTGGAGTCTGGGCTCCCAAGTGGTCTCCCGAGCAACTGGCTGTCATCTGCTTTCTTCTCCCTCTCTCTTAGAATCATAGAGTTGGAGGGATCTCCAGGGTCATCTAATCCAACCCCCTGTGCAATGCAGGAAACTCACAAACTCGCCCTAAATTCACAGGATCCACAATGCTGTCAGATGGCCATCTAGCCTCTGTTCAAGTAGTCCCAGGGAGCTGTCCATGGTTCTGAAGCAACAGGCGGTGAACAGCTCCTCTCTCTGACTCTAGCTGGTCTCTTCACCCTCAGACCTCACCCTGCAGCCCATAAACTCTCAGACTTCTCTGTATTTCTCCCATGGGATCCAGGGAACTGGGCAAAGGCAGCTCTGGCTCTTTCCTTCCTTCCCCAGGGGACCAGGAGGGGGAGGAGCCTCAGCCAATAGAAGGAAGAAAGGCTTGGCTCAATTGCTCTGATGTGTGATTGAGAGAGCCTGGCAAAGCAAGCTATTCCTCCCCCCTACCTCCCCAAGGGAGGAGCCTCAGCCAATGGAGAAGACAGAGGTTTTGCTCTGTTGCTCCCATGCAATTGAGCAAGCCTAGAAAGCAAGCTGTTATGCAGAAGGACGCAAGAGAGAGGAAGAAGGAAGCAGATGGCAGCCAGTTGCTCGTGGGTCTGATAGGAGCCCTCCAAGGGCCTGATTCAGCCCCCAAACTGCATGTTTGACACCCCTGATCTTTACCCCCAGCGAACTGGGGCACTCGTTTTACCGACCTCAGAAGGATGATAACCATGAGCCGGCTACTTGAACCCAGCTTCCGCCAGGATCAAACTCAGCTTGTGAGCAGAGCTTGGACTGCAGGACTGCAGCTTTACCACTCTGCACCACAGGGCTCCTGTAGTTCCCTCCCTGCAGCCCATAAACCCTCAGCCCAACTGGAGCAGGTCATGGCTCCCAGCCGACAATCACCAACTTCCTCTTCTCACATTATGCATTTCCTGTACGTGTGAATCAGCCCCTGCTAAAGGCTTGCGCCCAATGAATGGAATGAACATATATATGAACATATGAAGCTGCCTTATACTGAATCAGACCCTCGGTTCATCAAAGTCGCTATTGTCTACTCAGACTGGCAGCAGCTCTCCAGGGTCTGAAGCTGAGGTTTTTCATGCCTATTTGCCTGGACTCTTTTTAGTTGGAGATGCCGGGGATTGAACCTGGGACCTTCTGCTTACCAAGCAGATGCTTTACCACTAGAGCCATCGTCCCTCCCAATGGTTTCTGACTGATGGCTCAGAAGACTCATCTCTTAGATAGCCTTGGACCATCCAGGATTAGAAGAGATGTAGTCCCTTTGAGAAGACCACCACCTTTATTTATTTATTTATTTATTTATTTGTTTGTTTGTTTGTTTGTTTGTTTGTTTATTTATTTATTTATTTATTTATTTATTTATTTATTTATTTATTTATTTAACCAGATCTATATCCTGCCCTCCCCTAATGGGCTCCAGGTGGCTAACGACAAATAAAAGCATCATAAAACATTAAAAAACAAAATATACCAGGGGTGGCCAACGATAGCTCTCCAGATGTTTTTTGCCTACAACTCCCATCGGCCCCAGCCAGCATGGCTGCTGGCTGGGGCTGATGGGAGTTGTAGGCACAAAACGTCTGGAGAGCTACCATTGGCCACCCCTGAAATATACAATAAGAACATAAGAGAAGCCAATGGCCCATCCAGTCCAACACTCTGTGTCACACAGTGGCCAATATATGTGTGTGTACACACACACACACACACACACACACACTATGGCTAATAGCCACTGATGGACCTCTGCTCCATATTTTTATCCAATCTCCTTTTGAAGCTGGCTATGCTTGTAGCTGCCACCACCTCCTGTGGCAGTGAATTCCACATGTTAATCACCCTTTGGGTGAAGAAGGACTTCCTTTTATCCGTTCTAACCCGACTGCTCAGCAATTTCATTGAATGCCCACGAGTTCTCGTATTGTGAGAAAGGGAGACAAGTACTTCTTTCTCTACCTTCTCCATCCCATGCAGAATCTTGCAAACCTCTATCATGTCACCCCGCAGTCGACGTTTCTCCAAGCTAAAGAGCCCCAAGCGTTTCAACCTTTCTTCGTAGGGAAAGCGTACAATAAAATCATCTCCCTACATTTTATAGTCATTAAAAGTCCAAGGTGCGTGTTGATGTTCTGGTTATTCTGATGTTTCTGGTTTCAAGTTACGTTAGTTCAATGAGATTGTGGAATAACAGCCACCTCCCCTTAACCGCTGAAAGCGAGTTTGAACAGTCCGGTCTTATCGGCCCTGCGGAACTGTGGCAGGTCCCGCAGGGCCCTGATTTTTTCAGGGCCTATTCCTAAAATGAGGGCAGGCTCTTTCTGTTCTGGTCTGCCCACCTCATTTTTGTGCTCTTACTTTGCAGGTGACAAGTGGATGGAGAGTAGCGGGGGGGGGGGGGTTGGTTCTTTCCTGGACATTTTTGCATAGCCTGTTTCTGGAAAATGAAGAATGGCAATAGAGAAAAGGGAGGAAAATAGGTTTTTCTCAAGGGTCAAACTACATATCGTGGTCACTGTGGCATCAACGAGGAAAGGGGGAATCTGTAGGCGAGATAACAGGGTTATGCCCCGGTCAAAGAACCTACAGAACAAAATCTGGCTTAGTGAGAAAATAGCTTCAGAAAGCAAAGGAGAACTGGGAGAGGGAGGATTTATACTCTGCCTTTCAGAGTCTCAGAGCACCTTACCATCTCCTTCCCGAGAGAGCTCTTCCGAGAACTGCTCTTGAGAGAACAACTCAGAGAGAACTTGAGACTGACCGAAGGTCACACCAGCAGCTGCATGTGGCGGAGGAGTGGGAAATCAAACCCTGTTCTCCCAACTAAGACACTGCCGCTCTTAACCACTGCGCCGCACTTATAAGATCAAAGTGGTATTGTGCAGTGAAATATAGTGACTAACAATACTCCCTCTAGTTAGATCCGAGCGGGCAGCCGTGTTGCTCTGAAGCAGTTGAACAAAGCAGGAGTCAAGTTTCACCTTTAAGACCAACCCATTTTTATTTAGAACGTCGGCTTTCGTGTACTCTTAAGCCCACTTCCTCAGACGAGGAATCCGGCACCGTGAGCAAAGCCATACAGAGCTGAGCAGAGCCACACAGAGCTGGTAGGCAGCGGCCCAGAATGCAACAGGGTACAGATTGAAGAACCAATGACAGTGAAGTAAAATGATCTGGTAGGCAGTGGTTTAGAATGTAAAATGGTACAATGACAGGATAGTAAAATTAACAAATTGAGCAAACCTTTGATCTGAGTAGCATGAGCATGTGAAATTCACTGTCATTGGTTCTTAAATCTGTACCCTGTTGCATTCTGGGCCACTGCCTACCAGCTCTGTATGGCTCTGCTCAGCTCTGTATGGCTTTGCTCACTGTGCTGGATTCCTCATCTGAGGAAGAGTGCTTAAGAGCACACGAAAGCTGACGTTCTAAACAAAAATGGGTTGGTCTTAAAGGTGCCACTGGACTCCTGCTTTGTTCAGCTGCTTCAGACCAACATGGCTGCCCGCTTGGATTTATTTAGTATGTGTGATCGAGCCTTTGGATTACGATCCCGGAGAGACCTAGGTCTCCAGAGTGGAGAAATTCCTGCCGCATTCATGTCCCCTGAAAGCAGCTCTTCTTACTGCCGCTCTCTGGTTACTTGAAAGCCAGTTGTTTGTATTGAGAATCTCTAGGGCCTTTGTTAATTTTACTATTCTGTCCTTGTACCAATTTTACATTCTAAACCACTGCCTACCAGATAATTTTACTTCACTGCCATTGGTTCTTAAACCTGTACCGTGTTGCATTCTGGGCCACTGCCTACCAGCTCTGTATGGCTCTGCTCAGCTCTGTCACTGTGCTGGATTCCCCGTCTGAGTGATTTGCTCACTGTGCTGGATTCCCCGTCTGAGGAAGTGTGCTTAAGAGCACACGAAAGCAGGGGTGGAATTCTAGCAGGAGCTCGACTACTTTTATACAGTCTGCAGAAGCGAATCGTAAACCTTCTTGGACAATATACCACAATGGGGTGGGGGGAAACATCTGTGACTTTTGAGGAGAAGACTAGGTTAAGCATCTCCAGGATAATCTTAAACACTCTTACGTTCAAAGAGTGTTTTCGAGGAGTCCTTGAACACGCAGCTCCTAGCCTGTGAAGCAGCATAGTCCAGGAAAAGTTTGGCTGTTTGATTTTTGCCGATTGTATAAGATCCAGGAGCTCCTTTGCATGTTGGGCCGCGCACCCCTGATGTAGCCAATCCTCCAAGAGCTTACAAGGCTCTTTTTTTGTAAGCTCCATGAGGATTGGCTACATCTGGGGTGTGTGGCCTGGCAGGCAATGAAGCTCCTGCTAGAATTCCACCTGATAAGAACTCTAGTAGACTAACATTCCTTGTGCTTTTACTCGTTTTGCCAGATCTCGCAGCCCCCCTGGTTTTTATTGTTATTTGCATTGAATTTCTAAAATTTGCCTCCCTGCGTGGAGTTTACCCGAGTCTGCCTAGTGTGAAGCAAAAAGGGTATTTTGCAAATGCAGCGTTATAATGCTAACACATCTGCTTCTTTCAATGTTTCAAAACAGCTGGAGGAAAAAATAAAACCCAAAAGGCTTAAATATAAAAATACAACACGGAGACCTGTACTGTAAGCGGACTGTGCCAATATTACTTCAGTTTGTAATCGTTATCGATCAGTACTTGTTTTAAATGAAAATGGCTTTTTGATTTAAATTTAAAAAAAGTTGAATGTCTGAAAATCTGCAACACATGTATTAGAGAGATGTAAATAATGTATACAGATTGTTGTAAGTGATGGGATGAAAAAATATATATAAATTCTAGGCTTTTTTTTTCAGTAAGAACTGAATGCTGTTTATAAGAAGAAAAATAAATAGCTATGTTTGACCACAAAAAAATAAAAAAGAGCACACGAAAGCTGACGTTCTCAATAAAAATGGGTTGGTCTTAAAGGTACCACTTGACTCCTGCTTTGTTCAAATACTCCCTCTAAGCTGTGGAGTCTTGTGAGCAGAAATTCTACTCCATGAGCTGCTGGCATTGAAGTGGGGAGCTCCTGCATTAATTAGTGTGCTCTGGAGCCATTTCTCCTGAGCGAAGACAAACGTGTGTGAGCTGGAGGCTAAGAAACTATGAGCTAGCTCACACTAACTCAGCTTAGAGAGACGAACTGGATGTCGCCATTCTGAAGTTGCTCGCATTATACACACACACACACACACACACATACCCCTTTACAGTTTCACTCCAGAACAAAGAAATGGACGATATTAAAGCTGCATTCCTTCAAAATGCCTTTTTTTCCCCAGGCAGAAATCAAGCAAAATCAAGCAAAATCAAGCAAAATCAAGACAAGGAGGACCCCAGCATCTTCCTGCCTTGTGCAGGTCTTGGGGAGACCTCCTGCTCCCCTGCCCCCTCCCCGCTGGGGCCTACGGCTTGCACACCGCCCATTTCCATAGGCTTTGTCTGCACCATGCTTTGTTTACCTGCTCAATATCCGAGAGCAATTCCCATGGCCGTCAGAGCATTACACGCTGCCACCGGAGTGCAAGCTCAGCAGAAGGGGGTTCTGCTTGGCTCTTAAAGGGGCACACACATTGCATCCCTTCGCAGCATCCATCTGTTCGTGCTCGTGGACATTTGCCACAAGCTGACTGCAGGGACGTGCCCCAACCACAAGCTGCCCACGTTTGCAAGCGGTGCCCATCCCAAGCTGGCCAGATCAGAGTCTGCAGAGTCCTGTTATCTCACAGTCTTTGTGACACAAGGAAGTAAACTCCTCTCCTCCTTGAAGCTCAGAAAGCAAGGGGGCCAGGCACGCCTCCCTGGGACGGCTGGTGAGTTACCATGGGGCTGCCACCAAAAAGGCCCTCTCTCTCATGTGCCCACCAGACAAGCTTCTGCGATTGGTGCAGGAATGTAGGGGAGAGGGGGAAATTAAAGGGAAAGATGTGCTTAAGGAGAAGAGGACCACCATAGCACAGAAGATTCAGAAGATATGGCTTTCTCACTTGAAGTAGAACCGCAACAAATCCAGCTTCACAGGGATCCCTCCACAGAAAAATGGCTTAATGTCCAATATGGGTCCACCTCTATTTGTGACTTCTTTTGAGGAAGGGAGAGAGGGAGGGAGGAAGAGGAAGAAGAAGGAGGATGAAGATGAGGATAATGATAATTTTTTCCCACCCTCCACTCCAAATCTCAGAGTCTCAGAGCGGCTCACAATCTCCTTTATCTTCCTCCCCCATAGCAGACACCCTGTGAGGTGGGTGGGGCTCAGAGGGCTCTCACAGCAACTGCCCTTTCAAGGACAACTTCTATGAGAGCTATGGCTGATACAGCTGCAAGTGGAGGAGTGGGGAATCAAACCCCGTTCTACCAGATAAGAGAGCTCTGGCTGACCCAAGGCCATTCCAGCAGCTGCAAGTGGAGGAGTGGGGAATCCAACCCGGTTCTCCCAGATAAGAGAGCTCTGGCTGACCCAAGGCCATTTCAGCAGCTGCAAGTGGAGGAGTGGGGAATCAAACCCGGTTCTCCCAGATAAGAGAGCTCTGGCTGACCCAAGGCCATTCCAGCAGCTGCAAGTGGATGAGTGGGGAATCCAACCCGGTTCTCCCAGATAAGAGAGCTCTGGCTGACCCAAGGCCATCCCAGCAGCTGCAAGTGCAGGAGTGGGGAATCAAACCCCGTTGTCCCAGATAAGAGAGCTCTGGCTGACCCAAGGCCATTCCAGCAGGTGCAAGTGGAGGAGTGGGGAATCCAACCCGGTTCTCCCAGATAAGAGAGCTCTGGCTGACCCAAGGGTATTCCAGCAGGTGCAAGTGCAGGAGTGGGGAATCAAACCCTGTTCTCCCAGAAAAGAGAGCTCTGGCTGACCCAAGGCCATTCCAGGAGGTGCAAGTGGAGGAGGGGGAATCCAATCTGGTTCTCCCAGATAAGAGAGCTCTGGCTGACCCAAGGCCATTCCAGCAGCTGCAAGTGGAGGAGTGGGGAATCAAACTCGGTTCTCCCAGATAAGAGAGCTCTGGCTGACCCAAGGCCATTCCAGCAGCTGCAAGTGGAGGAGTGGGGAATCAAACCCGTTCTCCCAGATAAGAGAGCTCTGGCTGACCCAAGGCCATTCCAGCAGGTGCAAGTGGAGGAGTGGGGAATCAAACCCGGTTCTCCCAGATAAGAGAGCTCTGGCTGACCCAAGGCCATTCCAGCAGCCGCAAGTGGATAAGTGGGGGAATCAAACCTGGTTCTCCCAGATAAGAGTCCATGCACTTAAGCACTACACCAAACTGGCTCTCCCAGTTAGCATTGCCAGTTCCCAAACCCTCCTGGTTTGGAGGCCCTCCCCAACTTCAGAGTTATCAGAAAGTGGGAGGTGGCATTGAATGTTCACTGGCCACTCCATTATACCTTGTGGAAGAATTGATCCGTGGGCGTCTGGCACTCTAGGGGGATATTTTTTTGAAGCAATTTTTCAGCATAGCTACTGATGCCTCTCCTCCAAAAAAAACCCACCCAATTTTCACAAAGAATGGACCAAAAGAAGGTGCCTCCAACCTCCATTATTTCCAATAAAGGGAAGGCATTTAAAAGGAGCGTAGTCCCTTTAAATGTGATGGCCCTTTAAAGGAGATCACTTGTGCTTGTCACACCCTTGCTTCCTTTAGGGGAGGGATGGTGGTTCAGTGCTAGAGCATCTGCTTGGTAAGGAGGGGGGAATCAAACCCGGTTCTCCCAGATAAGAGAGCTCTGGCTGACCCAAGGCCATCTCAGCAGCTGCAAGTGGAGGAGTGGGGAATCTAACCTGGTTCTCCCAGATAAGAGAGCTCTGGCTGACCCCAGGCCATTCCAGCAGGTGCAAGTGGAGGAGTGGGGAATCAAACCCGGTTCTCCCAGATGAGAGAGCTATGGCTGACCCAAGGCCATTCCAGCAGGTGCAAGTGGAGGAGTGGGGAATCAAACCCAGTTCTCCCAGATAAGAGAGCTCTGGCTGACCCAAGGCCATTCCAGCAGGTGCAAGTGGAGAAGTGGGGAATCGAACCTGGTTCTCCCAGATAAGAGAGCTCTGGCTGACCCAAGGCCATCTCAGCAGCCGCAAGTGGAGGAGTGGGGAATCTAACCTGGTTCTCCCAGATAAGAGCCTGCGCACTTAACCACTACACCAAACAGGCATGTTCTGAGGTGGGTGGGGTTGAGAGAGTTCTGAGAGAACTGTGACTGGCCCAAGGTCACCCAGCAGGCTTTGTGTGAAGGAGAAGTGGGGAATCAAACCCAGTTCTACAGTTGAGAGTCTGTCACTCTTAAACATGCCACCATGCCAACTTCCATAGGAATATGCCAGTAAAGCAATGCATAAAACCCAAACTGCGATTGAAAGGGCTTTCCTGCCTGGAGCAATTGCATCCAGTTCTAGTGTACAAGAAACACAGAAAAGCTTCTTTACATGGGCAGACTGCCCTGCAACACTCTATCTACTGGAAAATAGTAGTTCCCAATTGTTAGTTGTGAGGGTAGCAAATACAGTAGAATTCAGAGAGGGGTGACAAGTGGAGTGCCTCAAGGATCAGTCCTGGGGCCTGTTTTGTTCAACAACTTTATCAGTGATTTGAAGAAGATGAAGAAGAAGATATGGGATTTATATCCCACCCTCCACTCCGAAGAGTCTCAGAGCGGCTCACAATCTCCTTTACCTTCCTTCCCCACAACAAGCACCCTGTGAGGTAGATGAAGATATTGGATTTATATCCCGCCCTCCACTTCGAAGAGTTTCAGAGCAGCTCACAATCTCCTTTACCTTCCTCCCCCACAACAGATACCCTGTGAGGTGGGTGGGACTGGAGAGGGCTCTCACAGCAGCTGCCCTTTCAAGGACAATCTCTGCCAGAGCTATGGCTGACCCAAGGCCATGCTAGCAGGCACAAGTGGAGGAGTGGGGAATCAAACCCGGTTCTCCCAGATAAGAGTCCGCACACTTAACCACTACACCAAACTGGATGAAGGAATAGAGGGAATACTTATTAAATTTGCAGATGATACTAAATTGGGAGGGGATGCAAATATAGAAGATCAGAGACAGGACACAGGACGATCTTGACATATGACAATTCTTCATACGTGTCGAACAGCTTTGTACTTCCCTTTTGCATCGATTCACGTCAACAACTGAATGTCCTTTTGGCTTTAGTCCAGCTGCATCATTAAGAACAGGGCTAGTTGAAGTTGTCTTCAGCTCAGCCCCCCCGTCGCTGATTGACGTCTATCCAACCTGGAAGTTCCATCTTCCAACACTATTTCTGTTTCCGTTTTGGGTCGTCTCATCATACGGCTTCCGCACACAAGATCATGCTCTCCCCCATCCGCACCCCAAAAGCTCCTGCAGATTGTAGGCATAGACAGGCAAAGCTAACTGGTGATGGCAGCTGTGAGCCTAAGGTGCCGCCAGTTGCATGGGAATAAACCACAAGTAGCTCCAAGGCCCATCTCGGCCACTCCCAAGTGCTGGGTCTGAGATCAGTGGGCCCCTCTGCGTCTGCCAGTCTTGCCCTGCGGCAACCAGGATTGGACTTCTCAAATTCAGGGTATCACCTAAATTTAACATAACAATATTATATTCCTCCCAACAGAATTTTCATAACTATATAGTCTGTTTCAAGTCTTCCTCAGAGGAATATATCATAATTTATCCGATGTTCGGAAGATCCTAGTCCCACTGATGGACCACCTGATGGCACCCGGGTTGTTGGTTTTTTGGCCGCTGTGTGACATAAGAGAAGCCGTGTTGGATCAGGCCAATGGCCCATGCAGTCCAACACTCTGTGTCACATAAGAACATAAGAGAAGCCATGTTGGATCAGGCCAGTGGCCCATCCAGTCTAACACTCTGTGTCCATAAGAACATAAGAGAAGCCATGTTGGATCAGGCCAGTGGCCCCTCCAGTCCAACACTCTGTGTCACATAAGAACATAAGAGAAGCCATGTTGGATCAGGCCAGTGGCCCATCCAGTCCAACACTCTGTGTCACATAAGAACATAAGAGAAGCCATGTTTGATCAGGCCAATGGCCCCTCCAGTCCAACATGCTGCGTCACACATAAGAACATAAGAGAAGCCATGCTGGATCAGGCCAGTGGACCATCCAGTCCAACACTCTATGTCACACATAAGAACATAAGAGAAGCCCTGTTGGATCAGGCCAGTGGCCCCTCCAGTCCAACACTCTGTGTCAAACATAAGAACATAAGAGAAGCCATGTTAGATCAGGCCGATGGCCCCTTCACTCCAACACTCTGCGTCACACATAAGAACATAAGAGAAGCCATGCTGGATCAGGCCAGTGGCCCATCCAGTCCAACACTCTGCGTCACACATAAGAACATAAGAGAAGCCATGCTGGATCAGGCCAGTGGCCCATCCAGTCCAACACTCTATGTCACACATAAGGACATAAGAGAAGCCATGTTGGATCAGGCCACTGGTGTCAGAACTTGAAGAACTTCAAACGAAACTCATTACTTTGTTTCAAAAGTATAAGACGTTTATTGAGAACTGTGTTCAGGGAAAGCACAAGTTGACTCTGATAACGGGTTCAGCTATCGATACATTCTTTATGCAGTTGTAACAGAAACAATAAAACCATTTCTCACACTCTGGGAGACAGTTGTCTGTTCCCAGGGTCCCTTATCTCCACGGAGGAGGAAAGAGCCCTGCTGTGATGCTCTGGCAGGCCAGCTTCAAAGGACACCTGCAGATGTTTCCCAGAGGCTATCTGTCATCCTTCAGCGGTTACAGTTTGTTTGAAATGCAAAGCATTTGGTTAGTAGGCCTGACTACAAGGACATAGGATTAGTAGGCAGTTACAATATGGAGTCGGTTAGGCTAATATCACCAAGCTCAGCATACATAACAGATACAAGTTCTGGCAACTGGCCCCTCCAGTCCAACACTCTGTGTCAAACACAAGAACATGAGAAGCCACGTTGGATCAAGCCAATGGCCCCTCCAGTCCAACACTCTGTGTCACACATAAGAACATGAGAAGCCACATTGAATCAGACCAATGGCCCGTCCAGTCCAACACTCTGTGTCACACAGTGGCCAAAAATATCAGGTGCCATCAGGAGGTCCATCAGTGGGGCCAGGATTCTAGAAGCCCACCCACTGTGCCCCCACAAGCACCAGGAATACAAAGCATCAATGCCCTAAATAGAGTTCCAAAAATAAGCTGTGGCTAATAGCCACCGATGGACCTCTGCTCATAGTGATGGTCTGGATGCACCACTGGCCTGATCCAACATGGTTTCTCTTATGTTCTTATCTGGAAAATATCTGGCTCCCTTTAGGTCGCCCCACCGCGATCGTGTAGCACTGTTTTGCTTCAAACTGAGTAAGCCAAGGTCAATCCATTATTATCAAATACACATTTGCATTTCTAAATTTATGTGATGCGCTGAAGTCATACGTGTATTAGTGTTGTATATCAAGGCAAGTGGTGAATTGTTGCACTGATGTTATATACATGAAGTAGATGGAAATATTGCCATGAGAATTTTATAAAAATGTGTATATGTTGTAGTGCCTGTATTGGGGAAACTGGAGTTCTGTATTACTATATTTGTTATAAAAAACATCATCATCATCATCATCATCAGAAGAAGAAGAAGAAGAAGAAGAAGAAGAAGAAGAAGATGATGATGATGATGATGATGATGATGATGATGATATTGGATTCATATCCTGCCCTATACTCTGAATATCAGAGTCTCAGAGCAGTCACAATCTCCTTTACATTCGTCCCACACTCAACAGACACCCTGTGAGGTGGGTAGGGCTGAGAGAGCTCTTACAGCAGCTACCCTTTCAAGGACAACTCTGTGAGAGCTATGGCTGACCCAAGGCCATTCCAGCAGCTGCAAGTGGAGGAGTGGGGGGATCAAACCCGGTTCTCCCAGGTAAGAGTGTCTGCACACTTAACCACTACATCAAACTGGCTCTCTCTACGAAATAGAACAACAAAAGACTTGAGTATTTACATATTTAACGTAAATTAAACGTAAATAATAATAATAATAATAATAATAAACTTTTATTTATACCCTACCCTCCCCGCCTGGGCAGGCTCAGGACAGCTAACAAGACATGGTAAAACCATGATACAAATAAAACAGAATACTATAATTAATAATTTAAACAGTAAAACCAATAAAACAGTATAACATTATAGTACAATCAAAATATGTGCAAGATGGCTCAGTGTTATTGATATTATCAGGAGTTCCGTTTTAAAAAGCTAATTGGAAGAGGGCGGTTTTGCAGGCCCTACGGAACTCATTAAGATCTCGTAGGGCCCGCACCTTCTCCGGCAGTTGATTCCACCATTGGGGGGCCTTTGTAGAGAACGCCTGTTCTCTGGTAGTTTTTAATTTGGTTTCTTTTGGCCCAGGGATTTCTAAAAGATTTTTTGCGCTTGATTGCAGTGCTCTCTGGGGAACATATATTTATTGTATAAGAAACCCATATCAACACAGTTCACACGGTGAGGTTGTTGGTTATTTGGCATTTTGTTACCCCGTGTTTCCTGTTTTTTGTGACAACCAGGATCGGAGGCACACTGCTGGCCTGAAACGTGCTTGCCATCTCCTCTCAGAGGGGGCACGTAGCTGCACCATATGCCACCTGCTGAACAGTCTTCAGGACAACTCTGCAAAAGTGCACGGCGCGTCGGCCCAGTCTTACCAGAATCCCAAGATGCAAATATGCAAGTATCTCTTTAAGTACAGTCCTCCCATTGGCCAATGTTAAGAGAACCTCTCTCAGACGCACGCACAAATGAGAGAATTAATAAGTTAACGTCCCAGCGGCAACATTAACCCCGGCCCCCTTGTATGCGTGTTGCATTCTTAATTACTCTTTATGCAATTAAATGTTCCCTGTAATACTGGCAGAATGAGGAATGGAGAGAGCACCGGAGAGAAGCTGATCTTTCCTTCAAACCTTATTCCTCAAAACAATGCAGACAATGTGGCTGACTATCAATACACACACACACACAATACACACGCATGCACAGCTAAAGGACATCCCAGCTTTCTTTCCACATTAGCCTGTGATTTCCGCCCCCCCTCCCCATTCTGAAAAGTGGTTTCCTCCAGTTTTTCAACAGAGGCTAGATGGCCATCTGACAGCGATGAAGATCCTGTGAATTTAGGGGGAGGGGTTTGTGAGTTTCCTGCATCGTGCAGGGGTTGGACTAGATGACCCTGGAGGTCCCTTCCAACTTTGTGATTCTGGGATTCTTGACTGTTAGAGCAATTCCTCAGTGTAACTGGCTTCCTCCTTGGGAGGTGGTGGGATCTCCTTCCTTGAACGTTTTTTAACAGAGGCTAAGATGGCCATCTGACAGCAATGAAGATCCTGTGAATTTAGGGGGAAGTGTTTGTGGGTTTCCTGCATTGTGCAGGGGGGTGGACTAGATGACCCTGGAAGTCTCTACCAATTCTATGATTCTATGACTGTTAAGAGCGATTCCTCAGTGGAACAGGCTTCCTCCTTGGGAGGTGGTGGGATCTCCTTCCTTGGAGGTTTTTAAACAGAGGCTAGATGGCCACCTGACAGCGATGAAGATCCTGTGAATTTAGGGGGAGGGGTTAGTGAATTTCCTGAATTGTGCAGGGGGTTGGACTAGATGACCCCGGGAGCGGAAAGGAGCCTGGGAAAGCGGAAGAACCCCCGCTGGAACCTGGGGATTGGCAAGCCTAGTCCTATCTCTAGCATCCCTGGGGAACAAGTATTAGGGAAGACCTTGGCCCCTTCCTCAGTCCACAGGAAACCTCTAGCCAGGAATTTTACAGCTAGAAGAGACATCGGGATACCTTCTTGATGAGGAGGGGGGCAGCTGTAACATCAAATATATCTGTTGAGACTGAGTGAGTGGGCGTCAACTTGGCAGATGAGGTTCAATGTGGCCAAGTGCAAAGTAATGCACATTGGGGCCAAGAATCCCAGCTACAAATACGAGTTGACGGGGTGTTAACTGGCAGAGACTGACCAAGAGAGAGATCTTGGGGTCGTGGTAGATAACTCACTGAAAATATCAAGACAGTGTGCGATTGCAATAAAAAAGGCCAACGCCATGCTGGGAATTATTAGGAAGGGAATTGAAAACAAATCAGCCAGTATCATAATGCCCCTGTATAAATTGATGGTGCGATCTCATTTGGAATACTGTGTACAATTCTGGTCACCGCGCCTCAAAAAGGATATCATAGCATTGGGAAAAGTGCAGAAAAGGGCAACTAGAATGATTAAAAGTTTGGAACACTTTCCCTATGAAGAAAGGTTAAAGCGCTTGGGGCTCTTTAGCTTGGAGAAATGTCGACTGCGAGGTGACATGATAGAGATTGACAAGATTCTGCATGGGATGGAGAAAGTAGAGAAAGAAGTCCTTTTCTCCCTTTCTCACAATACAAGAACTCGTGGGAATTCGATGAAATTGCTGAGCAGTCAGGTTAAAACGGATCAAAGGAAGTCCTTCTTCACCCAAAGGGTGATTAACATGTGGAATTCACTGCCACAGGAGATGGTGGCAGCTACAAGTATAGCCAGCTTTAAGAGGGGATTGGATAAAAATATGGAGCAGAGGTCCATCAGCGGCTAGTAGCCACAGTATATATATGTGTGTGTGTGTGTGTGTTGGCCACTGTGTGGCACAGAGTGTTGGACTGGATGGGCCATTGGCTTTTTCCAACATGGCTTCTCTTATGTTCTTATCAGCTTGAAACAGCAAAAACCCATGTTATGCTACAAGTTACTTAACACATGCATTTCTTGTATTTTAAGTGCCAGATGCTGAAGTGGCCATATGATTCTCTGCCCGGAGACTATGAGTGAAGGGCGGGGTATAAATCCAACTCTTCTTCTTCTTCATTGATCACTAACAATCTATAGGAGGAGAAAGAGGCTGTATACCCTGCCCTTCACTCACTGTCTTAGAGAAGTTTACAATTGTCTGCCCTTCCTCTCCCCACAACAGGCACCCAGCAGGCTGCATGTGGAGAAGTAGAGAATCAGACCTGGTTCTCCATAACACCACACTGGCCTGGAGAGGTCACACGTGTCTGATATAACTTTGTCGAACTAAAATGCTGTGTTTTGCAAACGAAGAAGAAGAAGAAGAAGAAGAAGAAGAAGAAGAAGAAGAAGAAGAAGAAGAAGAAGAAGAAGAAGAAGAAGAAGATGATGATGATGATGATGATGATGATGATGATATTGGATTTATATCCCGCCCTCCACTCCGAAGAGTCTCAGAGCGGCTCACAATCTCCTTTACCTTCCTCCCCCACAACAGACACCCTGTGAGGTGGGTGGGGCTGGAGAGGGCTCTCACATCAGCTGCCCTTTCAAGGACAACCTCTGCCAGAGCTATGGCAGACCCAAGGCCATGCTAGGAGGTGCAAGTGGAGGAGTGGGGAATCAAATCCGGTTCTCCCAGATAAGAGTCCGCACACTTAACCACTACACCAAACTACACTTAACCACTACACCAAAAGCCACTGCCCCATCAAAGGCAGTGAAAATCGTAAAGTTGCCAGCCTCCGGGTGGGGGCTGAAGATCTTTTGGAATTACAACTGATCTCCAGACAATGGAGATGCGTCCCTCTGGGGAAACAGCTGCTTTGGAGAGTGGATGCTATGGCAACATTCCCCAGTTTGGTGTAGAAAGCCAATTTGCTGTAGTAGTTAAGTGCGCTGACTCTTATCTGGGAGAACTGGGTTTGATACCCCTCTCTTCCACTTGCAGCTGCTGGGATGGCCATAGCTCTCACAGAGTTGTCCTCACTTTCCATGAGAGCTCTCCCAGCCCCACCCACCTCCCAAGGTGTCTGTTGTGGGGGGAGAAGATAAAGGAGATTGTGAGCCACTCTGAAACTATAAATCCAATATCTTCTTCTTCTACCTTCTTCCCTAAGGTCTCTCATCCTCTACCCAAACCTTGCCCTTCCTAAGTACTGCCTCCAAAAAATTTAGGAATTTCACAACCTGAAGTTGGCAATCACAGGCAATTGTGAGGCCTCTGAACCAGATGAAGAAGAAGACTGAAGATTTATACCCCGCCCTTCCCTCTGAATCAGTCTCAGAGAGGCTCATAATCTCCTTTATCTCCTTCCCCCCACAACAGACACCCTATGAGGTGGGTGGGGCTGAAAGGGCTCTCACAGCAGCTGCCCTGTCAAGGATAACTCCAAGAGCCATGGCTGACCCAAGGCCATTCCAGCAGCTGCAAGTGGAGGAGTGGGGGATCAAACCCAGTTCTTCCAGATAGGAGTCCACGCACTTAGCACTACACCACACTGGCTCAGATCCACCCTGTAAGGTGGGTGAGGCTGAGAGCCCTCTCACAGCAGCTGCCCTTTCAAGGACAACCTCTGCCAGAGCTATGGCTGACCCCAAGCCATTCCAGCAGCTGCAAGTGGAGGAGCGGGGGAATCAAACCCGGTTCTCCCAGATAAGAGTCCACGCACTTAACCACTGCAAGTGGAGGAGTGGGGAATCAAACCTGGTTCTCCCAGATAAGAGTCCACGCACTTAACCACTGCACCACACTGGCTCTCACAGCAGCTGCCCTTTCAAGGACAACCTCTGCCAGAGCTATGGCTGACCCAAGGCCATTCCAGCAGGTGCAAGTGGAGAAGTGGGGGAATCAAACCCGGTTCTCCCAGATAAGAGTCCGCACACTTCAGCGCTACACCAAACTGGCTCCCAGATGGATGAAGCTAAAAAGGAAATGGGGAATCTGGAATTCTTTCACAACTGGCTCATCGGAGAACGAACACTTTCATTTGCAGTTAGAGGGAAGGAGGTCTTGGCAAGGCCAAACAGCAGTGTGGTGCCAAAGTCCATCATTCACTGACACATTATTAAGTCTGCAGAGTGCTTTGTGTTTGGGTGGGAGCTTTATCTCCTTTTTTAATTCCTTTTTTCCCCATTCCATAGAAAGAAACAAGCTTTAGCTCCTTTTTAAATTCCTTCTTTCCCCCATTCCATAGAAAGAAACAAGCATGTCGTTCCTATGAATTCACAAAGATTAAAGACCGCTAAACAACCAAAAATGGTTTAAAAAATACATGCGGGATGGGTGGGGGATGGGGAGACAGTCTATGAAGCCCAACTTCATGTCGCTCACAGCAGCTCACACTGTGCAACCCACTTTGAGTCGCCCAGAGAAAGGTGGACTGTAAATCTGGAAACTCAATGAGTTATTTCTCTGTAGTTGCCAGCTCCAGCTAGGGAAATACCTGGAGATTTGGAGCGTGGAACTTGAGGAGGGCAGGGTTTCAACCTGAGGAAGGAAGACAGAAGATATTGGATCTATATCCCGCCCTGTATCTCACAGTCTCAGAGTGGTCACAATCAATGTCCCCTCTAAGCTGAGTTGATGTGAGCTAGCTCACAAGATTTTTAGCCTCCGGCTCACACATTTTTGTCTCAGCTCAGGAAAAAATGGCCCCGGAGCAAACTAACTGATGCAGTAGCTCACAACTTTAAGGCCAGTAGCTCACAAAGTAGAATTTTCGCTCACAAGACTCCACAGCTTAGAGGGAGCATTGGTCACAATCTCCTTTACCTTCCCCCTTCCCCCACAACAGCCACCCTGTGAGGTGGGTGGGGCTGAGAGAGCTCGGACAGAAGCTGCCTTTTCAAGGCCAACTCCTACGAGAGCTCTGGCTGACCCAAGGCCATTCCAGCAGGTGCAAGTGGAGGAGTGGGGAATCAAACCCGGTTCTCCCAGATAAGAGTCTGCACCCTTAACCACTACACCAAACTGGCTCTCAGTGTTTTGTTTTTTTAAAAAATTATAAGTGGGAAGGACTTCAGTGGGGTATTTAAAAAAAAAGAAAACATAAAAATCTTTATTCAGAATTCCAAAATTACAATGAATATAATAGTAAAAGTTAAATACCTAATATTCACTTGGGGTTCATACTTGTAATACGATTAAACTTTTAGCAGATGGAAGGTTAGTGAAATGCCATGCATGAGAGATACCCCTCTTGGGTCACTGTCTTGAAACAAGATGCGTTCCATCGAAGGAAAAGGTTCCCACTTTTGGCGTGGGTATGAATCCGTCCTGGCGGAAGGCCTGGCGTGACTTTGTCCGTGGGGTCGCAAAGAGTCGGACTCGACCGTGCGACTGAACAACAAATGAACAAGTCCAATTATCTATCTTACTTAGCTTATATTTCCAGATAAGAGTCCACGCACTTAACCACTACACCACACTGGCTCAGATCCACCCTGTGAGGTGGGTGAGGCTGAGAGTAGGGAATATTCCCACCATTTTAGTGTCCACGTGTGAATAGAAGGTGGAGAGGACGATCGTCACTAAACAGCAACGGTATATTCAGCTGCAGCAAAACATTACGGTTTTGGGCAAGGTCCTGCAAGGCTCTGACATCTTCTGGGAGTTGGTTCCGCCAGTGGGGGGCCGCAATTGAGAAGGTTCTTTCTCTGGTAGCCTTCAGTCTCACCTCCCTCGGCCCAGGGATTGATAATAGACCTTGTCTATTAAATGAGACCTTGTCGGGCTGGGCTATTTGTGTCATAAAATGTAATGCCCGGTAGCGGAGATATAAACTTTATAAAGGACACAGACCAACACAAAGATTTTTAAACGCTTAAAATAAAACATTCTTGAAACGTTAGCACTCTCCCATGGGATCCAGGGAACTGGGCAAAAGAAGCTCTGACTCTTTCCTTCCTTCCCGGGGGGGGGGGGGAGGAGCCTCAGTCAAGAGAAGGAAGAGAAGCTTGGCTCAGTAGCTCTGCTGTGTGATTGAGAGAGCCTGGCAAAGCAAGGTCTTCCTCCCCTAGGGAGAAGCCTCAGCCAGAGGAGAAAATAGAGGCTTTGCTCTGTAACTCGTGTGCAATTGAGCAAGCCTGGCAAAGCAAGCTGTGAGGCAGAAGGAAGCAAGAGAGAATGAAGCAGATGACAGCCAGCTGCCTGGGGGCCTGATAGGAGCCCTCCGGGGGCCTGATTCGGCCCCTGAGCTGCATGTTTGACACCCCTGCCATAGAGTCTACCTTCCAATTAGGCCATTTTCTCCTGGTGAACGGATTTTCTATCGCCTGGAAATTAGTTGTAATCCCATGACATCTCCAGCCACCACCTGGAGGCTGGCAACCCTACCAGCTACTGGGTGGGAGAGGAGGAATGATTTGCTTAGAACAAGGGTGGGGAACCTCCATCTCGAGGGCCGTATGCGGCCCTTGAGGTCACCTGGTGTGGCCCTTGGGGATTGCTGGACCAAACCAAGCCACTTGGCAGCCTCCCTGGGGCCTGGCTGGCCAGCGAGGATTGTGGGGGCCAGCCACACCATTCAGCAGCCTCCCCAGAGCCAGGCAGGGATCACAGGGCCCAGATGTACTGTGGGGCAGCCTCCCTGGGGCCTGGCCGGCCGGCCAGAATTGCTGCAGGGCCTGGAAAAGTTACTGCCACAGTTCAGTTTGCACTTGATGATCCCACATGGTGTGGCCTAATATGCTAATGAGGGTGTGGCCTAATATGCTAATATTAGGGGATATGGTCTAATATGCTACTGAGTTCCTGCTGGGCTTTTTCTACAAAAAAAGCCCTGGACCTATGCATTTGCCTAGGGTGGCGGGCCGGGTGTATGTGTATGTGTGTGTATGCCAGATTAGGCTCTCCCCACAAGACTTCAAATAGAAAAACAATTATTCGCATTAATTTTGCTGACCTGAATCGTTCTCCCTTGGCGGAGCACTTTTTTAAAAGTTGATAATTTTTTTATGGCCCGCGAATGATGTTATAAATATCCATATGGCCCTTGGCAGAAAAAAGGTTCCCCACCCCTGGCTTAGAATCATCCTATAAACCCTCTGTCTGTTGAACTCACCTCCTCTATAGGGCCTCAGACAAAGGGTGTGGGGAAGCAGGGATTTGATCTGCACTCGAATTACTACTAATCAGGGACTTCTGAGTCATTGCCCCTTCTTGCAAATCCCTCCCTCCAACCTAGAATTTTGCCCCCACTAAGAAGTAGGCAGATGAGCATGGTGAGAGAAAGGCTCTCAGCTCATGCTCAGAGGAGGGCTCATTTTGGGCAGGAGCTCACAGGAGCGGAGCTCTGGAACCACTAAATATTATGGTGCTCTTTCTTTCTTGCCCCTCTCCCCAAAAATGGGCTCCATTGTTCAAACCCCCTGTGAGAATTTCGCTGAACTCTAAGATTTGACAAACTTTCTAATATTTTTCCCCCACCAAAAAAAATGGGAAAGTAACCAAAACATATAAAACAGACAGATGGAAATATTTCTCATGCCACTGTGGCCACATAGGAAAAAGCAGGGCTTTTTTGGTAGAAAAAGCCCAACAGGAACTCATTTGCATATTAGGCCATACTCCCTGACATCACCATGGTTTTACACAGGCTTTTTTTTTAGAAAAAGCCCAACAGGAACTCATTTGCATATTACACCACACCCCCTGACACCAAGTCAGCTGGAACTGACACCAAGCCAGCCGGAACTGCGTTCCTGTGCGATCCTGCTCAAGAAAAAGCCCTGGGGGAAAGTAATGCAAAAAGTATGATGAGAGTAAGGTTTTATTACGACAATTCTAATTCAAGAAGATTACACCGATTTGGGACACTTCCTATGTGCCCCCAAAATGCCCGTCTGTTAACAGCCAAAGACACCCAAACTGCATATAACTCACTGTGCACCCTTAATTTGAGGCTGCAGTTTACAGATGCAAGTTATGATTCATGCTCGTCATTTACGCCAATTCTCGCACGTGAGAGACTTCTGTACGAGAACGGAAGATTGGTCACTTACCGTGAAGCTTCCTTCTCGGTGGACTGGCAGTGGGTCGGTCCGACTACTGGGTATAGGCTCCTCCTCCTCTTCACAGGGTCGGGTCTTCAAGCTGATCCGAAGGGGGGGAGTGGCCTATACCACCAAGCTCCCGCCAGGTGTATCCAAGCCGCATCCCCCTAGGAATAAACAGTTCCACGACCTCCCCATTCACAACTGAGGCAGGAGAATGAGGAAATTCATTTATTAAGTTCCAGAAAAAAAAACTCCAACATAGGAGACTGAAACCAACGTTGCCAAACCGAACAGACCATAGAACTCAGGAAAGAAAAGACGAGGCTCCAGGATCCATCTCCAAAACCCAGGAAGCCGCTCAACCTCTGACGGGCGGGCCGGACCGACCCACTGCCAGTCCACCGAGAAGGAAGCTTCACGGTAAGTGACCAATCTTCCGTTCTCCGGTGGTCTGGACAGTGGGTCGGTCCGACTACTGGGACGTAACAAAGCTGACATCCCCGGGCGGGACCGGCTTCCCTGTTTAGAGTGCATGCTGCAGCACACGCCTCCCAAAGGCCGCCTCCGCTGAAGCCCATTTGTCCACCTTATAGTGTCTGGTAAATGTGTGTACCGATCTCCATGTCGCCGCCTTACATACAGCCTCCAATGACGGAAAGGACCGATACACTGCCGATGTAGCTGCCCCCCTCAGGGAATGAGCCGTAATTCCCTCTGGAGGGTTCTGCCCCTGCGCCTTGTAAGCCAGACCGATACACTCTCTCAACCACCTGCTAAGGGATGAAGTAGAAACCTGTCGTCCCCTCGATTTTTTGCTGAAGGACACAAACAACGAATCTGATTGTCTCCACTCTTTGGTGCGCTCTAAATAAAAACTAAGCGCCCTCTTAACATCTAGGCAATGCAATGCCCTTTCCTTTGGTGATTTCGGATTGGGACAAAAGTTTGGCAGAACCAATTCTTGGGACCTATGAAAGAAGGAGTTGACTTTAGGAATGAAAGATGGGTCTGGTCTCAGAACCACCTTCTCATTGTGGAAGACACACAGTTCTTTATCAACTGATAATGCCCTTAACTCAGACACTCTACGCGCCGAGGTGATGCTTACTAAAAAAAGGGTCTTAAAGGTTAACTCCTTGATCCCGCAGGAAGCCAGAGGTTCAAAGGGATGCCCACACAAGGCCTGAAGGACAACATTCAACCTCCAAGAGGGAAATCTGTGCACTTGTGGCGGTTTCAGGAGAGAAATACCCCTCAGAAACCTTTTAACGTGAGGATGCGCTGACAGAGTCTTGCGACCCCGTACCCCTTGTATAGCCGAAATCGCCGCCACCTGCCTTCGCAACGTGCTGGTGGAAAGTCCCTTGTCTGCTCCTTCCTGCAAAAAACCTAGGATACCATCAACCTTTACAGACATCGGATCCCACCCCCGTTGGGCCGACCACGATGAGAAAACTTTCCAGGTGGTATTGTATACTCTATTTGTGGAACCTTTACGTGAAGCCAACATAGTATCTACCACCGTTTTGCTGTAACCTAGTCCCTCGAGCTGCAACCGCTCAACCTCCAGACTGTTAATTGTAGTAAGTCTGGTTGGGGGTGAAAAATGTCGCCCTGAGCCAGAAGGTCGTCCCTCCTCGGCAAGCGCCAGGGAGGCTGGACCGACAACCTCTTGAGTTCCTGGAACCAAGACCTCCTTGGCCAGAAGGGAGCCACCAATACCATCTCGGCCCGTGACACCACCACCCTCTGGATTACCCTGGGTAAAAGAGGCAGGGGCGGAAAGGCATATAGAAGTCCCACCGGCCAGTCTGCGCTGAGAGCGTCGGTATTTTCCGCTCTTATGTCTCTGTTTTTGGCAAAAAACCTGTCCACCTGACGATTTTCTGCTGTGGCAAACAGGTCCACTGTCACCGGTCCATATCTGTCCACTATCAAACGGAACGTGTCTTTGTGTAACATCCACTCCGTCTGGTCCAACCAGCGTCTGCTGAGCCAGTCCGCCACTAGATTGTCCTTTCCGGGAACGTGTACTGCCTTGATCGATAAGAGATTGTTCTCTGCCCATTCGAAAAGAGTCTTGGCTTCGGCATGGAGAGACTTTACCTTGGTCCCTCCCTGTCGATTCACATACGCCTTGGCTGTTGAATTGTCCGTTTTCACTAAAACGTGGTGACCCCTCAGGACTGCTTGCAAGCCCTGTAGCCCTAATCGAATCGCCCTGAGTTCTAAGAAGTTGATACTCCGCTTTGATTCGTGGGGTTCCCATCGACCCTGGATCATTTGATCCTGAGAGTGAGCCCCCCAGCCCCAAAGACTGGCATCCGTGGTAAGACATACCCTCAGGGGTTCGCGCAGAGGGTGGCCTGATCCGAAAAGACTCGGGTCCAACCACCACTGCAACTGGGATTTCAAGTTTGGCGTTAATGTCACTAACCTGGGGATCTTGTTCCCTATGGCCTCCTGGAACGGAAGAAGGAAGAACTGCAGGGGGCGAGTGTGGAACCTGGCCCAATGGAGAAGGTCCTGAAAAGAGACCATCATCCCTAGTAGCTGTGCTAAAACCATGACTGACACCCTGCTCTGCTGTAGAACCCCCCGTAAGAGGATACAGAACTTTTCCCGTCTCTCCAGGGATACAAAAACCCTGTCCAGGACTGAATCTATCTCCACTCCCAGATGCCCTAGTCTCTGGGATGGAAGCAGATTGCTCTTTTCCAGATTCACAACGAATCCATGCTTGCGCAACATGGTCACTGTTCGGTGCATGTCCTCCTGGCATTGCTGGAATGACCCCCCCTTCACCAGAATGTCGTCCAGGTAAGGAAACAAGGCCACTCCCTGCAGTCTCAGTTCCGCCACCAGAGTGACCAGAACCTTCGTAAAGACCCGGGGTGATGATTTCAGCCCGAATGGCAGTGCCCGATATTGGAAATGTTTTCCCCCGTAGGAGAAACGTAGGAACCTCCTGTGTGAGTCCCGAATGGGTACATGCAGGTAAGCCTCTGACAGATCCAGCGAGGCCAGAAAATCCTGGGGCTGAATGGCTAGCAACACCGACCGAAGGGTCTCCATTTTGAAGTGCTTTGTTGGAACAAACTTGTTGAGCCATTTCAGATCCAGGATGGTCCTGAACTCCCCGTTCTTTTTTGGAACTAAAAATATGATGGAGTAAACTCCTAAACCCTGCTGGGAGATTGGGACCGGCTCCACCGCTCCTATATCCACCAGATGATGGATGGCTGCCATCATGGCATTGTGTGCCGCCAAATTTTTCTTTCGTGGAACCCAACGAAAGTGGTTGGGAGGGGGGGTAAGGAACTCTATGGCATATCCATGAGTCACTACATCCAGAACCCACTTGTCCTGAATCGATTGACTCCAGATGTCTTTGAAAGATGAGAGGCGACCCCCTATTTTCCCCGTTATGTGATGAAGGGCGTAGTCATTGGGGTCCTCCTTTTTTGGCAGAGGATTTAGAGTTCTGATCTGACTTCCCAGAGAAATAGGGTTTGGAGTCACGCCCTTTCTGCTGCCACTTCCCTCTGAAGGGACGAAAGGGACCTGACCTGGGTTGTTTTTTAGGCCCTCGAAAGGACGAAAAGGACTTCCTCTGCTTGGTCTCCTTACCCTTGGAGGGAAGGACTTTCTTTTTATCCTTGTTTTCAATGAGGAATCTATCCAGACCCTCCCCAAACAACAAGGAACCCTTAAAGGGGACTGCTGCCACTCTGGCCTGGGCAGTAGTGTCCACTTCCCAATTGCGCAGCCAAATGTTACGTCTGGCAGCCACCCCACAAGCCATAGCTCTGGCAGCTAGCTGCATAGTGTCTAATGAACTGTCTGCCACAAAGGCCGCAGACAGAGCAATCTTTTTAAGCTCATCCTTAAACTCCTTGGGAGCTCCACTATCTGCCGCTGCTAAGTTATTGGACCACGTGCACATTGCTCTAGCAAAAAGAGAAGATGCTGTGGCCGCTTTGATTGCCCATGATGTTGCTTCAAATTCTTTCCGCAAGGCCTGCTCAATCCTCCTGTCACATGGATCCCTAGGAAGACCATCTGCATCCATGGGGAGGACCGAATTAGAGATCAAACTAGTCACAGGATCGTCCACTGTTGGTAATTTTAACTTCTTAGTGGCCTTTGGAATAAGGGAGTAGAGTTTAGGAATGATCTGCTGGTTAGACTTGGGCTTAGCCGGCTTTTCCCACTCTGCTTTAACTAGAGCGAAAAAGGTGGCTGGTAATGGCACCCCCGTCTGGACACTGCCCAGTTTGGGCATCATTTCCCCTGATCCCGTGGGCAAGTCGGGGTCTAGCTCCTCATCTTCCTTAGGAACAGGCACAAAATTAAGGGTTCTCAAGACCTTGGGAAGTAGCTTAGAGTAATATTCAAAAGGGAAAAGTCTAGACTGCACAGTGTCCGACTTTTCCTCATCCTCATCTGAAAGTTCTCCTTCCTCCCTTTCAGACTGTTGATCAGAGTCCTCCGACTCCTCAGCTGAACTCAGAAGAGGGGAGTCCAGACCTGGATGCATCCTGCCCTTAGACTGCCCCATAGTGTCACTAGGGCTGAGGTCTCTGGGTCTTTTTCTCTTTTGTTGCCTCAGAAGGGAAGGGGCCTGTTGAACAAGATCCTGCCCCAGTTCCTTCAACATCTCTCTTTTGAGCCATTGTAAAAGATTAGATTTTGCATCCTCGCCTGAGATATCAGGGTCCTGAGTTTCTTGTTGCTGTGACAAAGCTCCTGTTAAAAGAGGCAAGTCAGACTCGCTTGGAGAGTTGCTCTGGGAGCTAGCCGCCATTTTGTCTGCGCACCAGATCCCTATAAGGGAAATGAGAAAGACAGGCTACAATAAAAGGGCGGGAAGGTTTCCAAAATGGAGGGCATTAACAGTCTTTAACTAGCCCTCTGATTGCCCTATCGGCTAAAGCATTGCACGCAAAAAAACCACCGAGGACTGAAAAAACGGGTTGTAAGCAGAGCTTAGTGCAGTAGAAAAACTGCATGTGTAAAACTCTGTGCTATGGAGAACCTTACCTCGGATCAACGGGGATTAGAGAAGAAAGGCAGGCCGGACTATGCAGTCCCTTGAGCAGGTTTCCACGAAGGGAAAAAACCTGCAGCCTGAAGGGGAAAGTTCCTTTTCCCCCTCCCCCCCGGCTCCACATCGCCCGCGCAGGTTCTCCCTGCCGCGGGACGACTTACCGCTCTTCAAAGAGCCGTCGCTTTTCTTCTCCGCTCCGTTCCACACGTGTGCGAGTGGAAACGGAGCCCCACGGACCTCCGCGCTGCCAACAGCGTCCGGAGCCTGCTGCGTCGTCGCGGGAACTACTCGTGAGTAGCCCTGCGCGTTTGTCCGCTGGCTGGGTTTGTCGGGGAAAACCCCTACGCTCCCAGTCCCCAGCCTCCAGAAAGGCAAAGTCTTCTTCCTTCGGATCTTCAGTGCTGCTATAAGCACGCTGTAGAAGAGAAACCGTCCTGCTCTAGCAGGGCCGGGAAACAAACTGGCGGGAGCTTGGTGGTATAGGCCACTCCCCCCCTTCGGATCAGCTTGAAGACCCGACCCTGTGAAGAGGAGGAGGAGCCTATACCCAGTAGTCGGACCGACCCACTGTCCAGACCACCGGAGAAATGGCGAGCCAATGCGGCAGTCCCACCCCCTCCCACTGCAACTCTTCAAGTAAACTTTTTTTAAAAGTTTGCCTCAACTGTAGGACGGTGAGGTGCCAGCCTGGCTTCGCCAGCCCTTAGAAGTGACCCTTTGCAGAACTGGCGAGTCCATTATTCGTCCCTGGAGCCCCTGAAACTCTCTCGAGATCCTCGTTTCCTTCCACCGGTTATGGATTATCTCAAAAGGGCAGTCGTCCAGGAAACCCATCCAACGGAAATAAAGCACTACAGTTTCCTCAAAGGAAATAGAGAAGGCCCAACTCTTCTTGCTGTGCTCAGCAAGGAGAACAAAAGGGGGAGCTGGGTAGGCGGAAAAGGTTCTGTTTGGCAGAAGAAAGTTCCTCAGGTGGGGCCTCCTTCATAGCAAGTCCGCTCTGAGGAGAATGGCAGCCATTTTGGGGGAATGGCCTCTATTGCATATCACCAGAGGTGGCCAAACTTGCTAAATGTAAGAGCCACATAGAATAAGCATCAGGTGTTTGAGAGCCGCAAGACATGAATGCCGGTTGTTTGAGGGAGGGAGGGGGAGAAAGAAAGAAAGAAAGAAAGAAAGAAAGAAAGAAAGAAAGAAAGAAAGAAAGAAAGAAAGAAAGAAAGAAAGAAAGAAAGAAAGAAAGAAAGAAAGAAAGAAAGAAAGAAAGAAAGAAAGAAAGAAAGAAAGGGGAGGGATGAGAGAGGGGTGGAAAGAAAGCAACTTTAACTATAAGTGCACTCTCCAAGCTGCTCGCTGGCTTGGCAAAGCAATTTAAAGAGAGAAATGCCTTCTTCAAGGCGGACAACAGGGTGGTGGGGGCTTCAAGAGCCACACAATATGTATGAAAGAGCCACATGCGGCTCCTGAGCCACAGTTTGGCCACCCCTGCATAAGACCATCAGAAGAGCCCTGAAGGATCAGACCAGTGAGGGTCCATCTAGTCCAGCCTCCTGTCTCACACAGTGGCCAGCCAGTTCCTCTGGAGGACCAGCAACAGGGAATAGAGACCGAGGCCTTCCCCTGAGAAGAACATCAGAAGAGCCCTGCTGGATCAGACCAGTGAGGATCCATCTAGTCCAGCCTCCTGTCTCACACAGTGGCCAGCCAGTTCCTCTGGAGGGCCAACAACAGAGCAGAGAGGCCGAGACCTTCCCCTGAGAAGAACATCAGAAGAGCCCTGCTGGATCAGACCAGTGAGGGTCCATCTAGTCCAGCCTCCTGTCTCACACAGTGGCCAGCAAGTTCCTCTGGAGGACCAGCAACAGGGAATAGAGACCGAGGCCTTCCCCTGAGAAGAACATCAGAAGAGCCCTGCTGGATC
Source organism: Heteronotia binoei (assembly GCF_032191835.1). Lineage (NCBI taxonomy): Eukaryota > Metazoa > Chordata > Lepidosauria > Squamata > Gekkonidae > Heteronotia > Heteronotia binoei. The sequence continues at coordinate 3,189,564 of NC_083229.1, read as the reverse complement.
AGACCAGTGAGGATCCATCTAGTCCAGCCTCCTGTCTCACACAGTGGCCAGCCAGTTCCTCTGGAGGGCCAACAACAGGGCAGAGAGGCCGAGACCTTCCCCTGAGAAGAACATCAGAAGAGCCCTGCTGGATCAGACCAGAGTCCATCTAGTCCAGCCTCCTGTCTCACACAGTGGCCAGCCAGTTCCTCTGGAGGACCAGCAACAGGGCATAGAGGCCGAGGCCTTCCCCTGAGAAGAACATCAGAAGAGCCCTGCTGGGTCAGACCAGTGAGGGTCCATCTAGTCCAGCATCCTGTCTCACACAGGGGCCAACCAGTTCCTCTGCACAGCCAACAACAGGGCAGAGAGGCCAAGGCCTTCCCTTGAGAAGAACATCAGAAGAGCCCTGCTGGGTCAGACCAGTGAGGGTCCATCTAGTCCAACCTCCTGTCTCACACAGTGGCCAACCAGTTCCTCTGGAGGGCCAACAACAGGGCAGAGAGGCTGAGGCCTTCCCCTGAGAAGAACATCAGAAGAGCCCTGCTGGGTCAGACCAGTGAGGGTCCATCTAGCCCAGCCTCCTGCCTCACACAGTGGCCAACCAGTTCCTCTGGAGGGCCAGCAACAGGGCAGAGAGACCACCAGAGAACATCAGAAAAGCCCTGCTAGGTCAGTCCAGGGAGGGTCCATCTAGTCCAGCCTCCTGTCTCACACAGTGGCCAGCCAGTTCCTCTGGAGGGCCAACAACAGGGCAGAGAGGCCGAGGCCTTCCCCTGAGAAGAACATCAGAAGAGCCCTGCTGGGTCAGACCAGGGAGGGTCCATCTAGTCCAACCTCCTGTCTCACACAGTGGCCAACCAGTTCCTCTGGAGGGCCAACAACAGGGCAGAGAGGCTGAGGCCTTCCCCTGAGAAGAACATCAGAAGAGCCCTGCTGGGTCAGACCAGTGAGGGTCCATCTAGCCCAGCCTCCTGCCTCACACAGTGGCCAACCAGTTCCTCTGGAGGGCCAGCAACAGGGCAGAGAGACCACCAGAGAACATCAGAAAAGCCCTGCTGGGTCAGTCCAGGGAGGGTCCATCTAGTCCAGCCTCCTGTCTCACACAGTGGCCAGCCAGTTCCTCTGGAGGGCCAGCAACAGGGCAGAGAGGCCGAGGCCTTCCCCTGAGAAGAACCTCAGAAGAGCCCTGCTGGGTCAGACCAGGGAGGGTCCATCTAGTCCAGCCTCCTCTCTCACAAAGGGGCCAGCCAGTTCCTCTGGAGGGCCAGCAACAGGGCAGAGAGGCCGAGGCCTTCCCCTGAGAAGAACCTCAGAAGAGCCCTGCTGGGTCAGACCAGGGAGGGTCCATCTAGTCCAGCCTCCTCTCTCACAAAGGGGCCAGCCAGTTCCTCTGGAGGGCCAGCAACAGGGCAGAGAGGCCGAGGCCTTCCCCTGAGAAGAACCTCAGAAGAGCCCTGCTGGATCAGACCAGTGAGGGTCCATCTAGCCCAGCCTCCTGTCTCACACAGTGGCCAGCCAGTTCCTCTGGAGGGCCAACAACAGGGCAGAGAGGCCGAGACCTTCCCCTGAGAAGAACCTCAGAAGAGCCCTGCTGGATCAGACCACTGAGGGTCCATCTAGCCCAGCCTCCTGTCTCACACAGTGGCCAGCCAGTTCCTCTGGAGGGCCAACAACAGGGCAGAGAGGCCGAGACCTTCCCCTGAGAAGAACATCAGAAGAGCCCTGCTGGATCAGACCAGTGAGGGTCCATCTAGCCCAGCCTCCTGTCTCACACAGTGGCCAGCCAGTTCCTCTGAAGGGCCAACAACAGGGCAGAGAGGCCGAGGCCTTTCAATGAGAAGAACATCAGAAGAGCCCTGCTGGGTCAGACCAGTGAGGGTCCATCTAGTCCAGCATCCTGTCTCACACAGGGACCAACCAGTTCCTCTGCACAGCCAACAACAGGGCAGAGAGGTTGAGGCCTTCCCCTGATGTTGCCTCCTGGCTCTGGGATTCCAAGGTTGACTCCCTCTGAATGTAGGGTTGCCTGTGTTGGAAAATACCTGGAGACTTTGGGGGTGGAGCCAGGAGAGCATGGGGTTTGTGGGGGAGAGAGGCTTCAACATGGTGCAATGCCATACAGCCCACCCTTCTAAGCAGCCATTTTTTTCAGGGGAACTGATCTCAGCCAGCTGGAGCTCGGTTGTAAATGCAGGAGATCTCCCAGCCGCTCCTGGAGGCTCAGTATACTAAGAGAGAAGTCACTATGGAGATAATAAAAAACACAATTGCAAGGTTATAGTGACAATTAACTAACAAATCCATTATTAACCATAAACACAAAGAAACATATGTCCCTAATAAAGTCCTTATACATATGAGAGACACCCATTCCCAGGTATTAGTCTCAACTTTTGTATCCAGCTATGAGTTTCCAATAAAGTATACACTGTTTCAATGAATACTGCCTTGAGTGTCCATCGCCTGACAGGTTTATCTTGGTAAAGCAGCAGTACTGCAGAACTGTGATCTGAACTCTCTGCTCAGGACCTGAGTTCGATTCCAGCGGAAGCTGGTTCAGGTAGCCGGCCCAAGGTTGACTCAGCCTTCCATCCTTCGGAGGTCTGTCAAATGAGTACCCAGCTTGCTGGGGGGGGGGAAGTGTAAAAGACTGGGGAAGGCAATTGTAACGTACTCGAGGCGGAGACGAGAGTAGGGCAACATGGTTTATTAGGAGCACGTTGCAAGAGAGGGAACACGCGGGCCGGGTCCCGCTTATGTACAATCCCGGGTACAGCCTACTGGGTTGGTTGGGCCAATCCAGCCCCGTTGAACTTCCCGCCACAGCTGGAGATAGGCGGGGACAGGCTCCCGGCGCTGGGGCTCCTGGGACTGCCCAGTTGCCCCCCCCGTCGGGTCGCATGACATTTCTTGATACACTACACCCCTCCCCCCCTGGTTAATGTACAAAGTCCTGTAAGTATGCGGGGGGCCGGCGCTCCCGAGTGGACCGTCTGGGGGGTCCCGGTGGCGGCGGCGCGGCCGCCGAGGATGGTGCCTCGGTAGGTCCTGGAGTGGACGGGGGCGGCCCGTCCGGTTCAGCGGATCCCTCGGTTTCGGTCGGTTCCGGTACCTCCGGCGCCCGCATCACGGATGTTGGGATCGCGTCATCTAGGCGGTCTCCGTTAGGCTCCTCGTTGGATATAGCCTCGTCCGTGTCCGTGGGGGCCTCCGGAAGGGTGCGGCGCCTCAACTGATCAATGTGCCGCCGTAGTACCTGGCCCCCCTCCGTTGATATGTCGTAGTGGCGGGACCCGGTTACCCTCAGTACCCGCCCCGCCACCCAATCGGGGCCCCTTGCATAGTTTCGGGCGAAAACTGGGTCGCCCGCGAAGAAGCCCCGGGCGGCGTCTCGGACTTCGGGGCTCCCGCGGGTGTCTGAAGCCCGGTCGGGATGCAGCCGGTCCAGCCGGGTTATGAGTTTGCGTCCCATGAGGAGCTCAGCCGGGCTGACTCCTGTGACCGGGTTAGGGGTGATCCGATTATCGAAGAGGAACGCGGCCAGCCTGTGGTCCCAGTCCCCCTGTACAATTCGGCCGAGGGCCTCCTTTGTTGTGCGGACCATCCGCTCCGCCTGGCCGTTGGTGGCCGGATGGAAGGGAGCCGACCTTATGTGCCTGATCAGGTATCTTTGCAGGAACGCCTGGAAGTCGGCTGAGGTGAAGGCGGCCCCGTTATCAGAGACTATGGTGTCCGGGATGCCATGTGTGCATAGGACCCTGCGCAGAGCTCTGATCGCGGCTGTGGACGAGGTGGACCCTACGGGGATGACCTCCAGCCATTTGGTGTAGGAGTCCACTATTATGATGAAGGTCTGCCCCTGGAATGGGCCCGCAAAGTCGATATGGAGTCTCGACCATGGTTTCCGGGTGGACTCCCACCTAGTGACGGGGGCGCTGGGCGGCTCGGGCCGGGATTCCTGGCAGGTCTGGCACCCGCGGACCCAGCCCTCGATCTCCCCGTCCATTCCCGGCCACCAGACGTAGCTCCTGGCCAGAGCCTTCATTCGCACTATGCCGGGATGAGTCTCGTGTAGGGATTCTAGAACACGCTTTTGGAGCGAAGGTGGAATCACTACCCTACTGCCCCAAAGTATGCAGCCCTTGTGTGCGGCTAATTCCTCCCTCCTCGCCTTGTAAGGCTTGAATTCTTCCCCCATGTTTCCCTCTGGCCACCCCCTCACCACCCAGTCGAGCACCCGTGCCAGTGTCTTGTGTTTCTGGGTGGCCTTGGCCACCTCCGTTGCGTGGAGGGGCGGCTCTGGGAGGCTCTCTATCATCATGACCTGGTGTGCGGGTGCGGGGTCCGGACCCGTCTCCGGAAGCGGCAAACGGCTAAGCGCATCCGCGTGTCCCATAGCCTTGCCGGCCCTATGAACCAGTGTGTACGTGTATGAGTTGAGGAATTGGTTCCACCTCAACACGCGCTGTGAGAGTATTTGGGGGGTTTGTCGGTCTGGGGCCAGTAGACCTAAGAGGGGCTTGTGGTCCGTGGCAATGGTGAACCTTCTCCCATATAGATACTCGTGGAACTTTCGGACCCCTGCCACGATTGCCAGGGCCTCTTTATCTATCTGCGCGTAGTTGCGCTCGGCTGAAGTGAGCGTGCGGGAGTAATATGCGACCGGTACCTCCCTCCCGTCCGGAAGCTGGTGCCCCAGGACTGCTCCCACCCCATACGGCGACGCATCGCAGGCCAGGATGACGGGGAGGGCCTCGTCAAAATGGTGGAGCACCGCATTGGACACCAGGACGTCCTTGACCGCCTGAAACGCCGCGGCCTGTCGTTTGCCCCAAACCCAAGGGGCTTTTTTGTCCAGCAGCCGGTGAAGGGGCTCCGCCAGGGCTGCCTTGTGGGGGAGGAAGGAGTGGTAAAAGTTGAGCACCCCCAAGAAGCTTTGGAGCTCCGCTTTACAAGTGGGAGCCGGGGCTTGCACGATGGCTCGGGTCTTTTCTTCCGTGGGGTGGATTCCTGCTGCGTCAACGGCGAACCCCAGAAACTCTACCCGTGGAACCCCCAGCAAGCATTTCTCTCTCTTGACCTTGAGCCCCGCTGCCTGGAACCGGCGGAGCACCTCTCGAAGGCGGTTGCCGAATTCAACGGGGTCCGGGGCGGCGACTAAAACGTCGTCGAAAAACGGCTGGACTCCTGGGATCCCTTTAAGGAGAGCGTCCATTAGGCTCTGGAAAATCCCCGGAGCGACGCTAACCCCAAACTGGAGCCTCTTTACCCGGAAAGCCCCCCTGTGGGTCACGATCGTTTGGGCCTCCGCCGTCTGATTGTCTACTGGGAGCTGCTGGTAGGCCTGGGCCAGGTCTAGCTTCCCAAATATCCTAGCCCCCGCTAGGGCGGCCAGGACATGGCTCACCACCGGCACTGGATAGGGGTTGTCCTGTAGTGCCTTGTTTATGGTGCATTTATAATCGGCACAGATCCGCACCTCCCCGTTTGGCTTGATGGGGGTAACGATGGGGGTTTCCCAGGTGGCGTAGTCCACCGGCTCCAGGACGCCTTGTGCCGTGAGGCGGTCTAACTCTGCCTCGATCTTAGGTTTCAAGGCGAACGGAACCCTCCTGGCCTTGAGCCGAATCGGTCTGACCGTGGGGTCTAGGGGCAGGGAGATGGGCGGCCCCCGGTAGCTCCCTAGGGACCCATCGAATACCTCGGGGAATTCCTTGCAAATCTCCCCGAACCCCCGGGGCGTTATGGTCTGGCCCACCCCCTCCACGCGGATTCCCAAGGGTTTGAACCAGGCCAGACCTAGCAGGGTGGCCAGCTGGCGCTTAACCACCAGGATGTCCAGCGGGCCGTGGAAGGACCCCCGCTCGACTTGTACCCGCGCCCACCCCGCAATTTGCACCGGGTTCTTCTGGAAGTCCCGGAGTATGAAGTCTGCCGGCCGAAGTTGCAGCCGCTGGCGGGGACACAGTTCTCTTAGGGTTTCTTCCGCAATAAGGGAAATGGAGGACCCTGAGTCCACCTCCATTTGGCAGGGGTTCCCCTCTATAAGGACCGCCACTTTGATTTTATCGGGGGAATCGTGGGGCAAGTTCAGTACCTGTAGGGACGTGGAGTCTACCGCGTGGGACTCCGCGGACTCGTGGTACGTGGTCGGCTTCCTGCGGTTGGGCTTGGCTCGGCAAGCCCTGGCAATGTGGCCGGTCTTTCCGCAGCTCCTGCAGTCCCAGGTCCGGTATTGGCAGTCTCTCCGCTCGTGGGGGCCGCCGCAGCTGGCGCACTTGGTGGCCGGGGCTCTCTCCGACGCTGGTGGTCGGTCGGTCGCTCGGGGGCGTTGGGTCGCTCTGTTGGGTGGCCCGGCTGGGCGGCGTAGCTGATGGGCTTCCTCCTCCTCGGGGCCGTCTTGGTCCAGCTCTCCGTGGTGGGCAGCTTCCATCTTGGCCCGGGGAAACGTTCGTGCGGTTCGTTCCCATGCCACCGCTTCGCTGAAGGCGGCCTGGAGAGTAAGCTCTTCTTTGGCGAAGAGCTTCTGCTGGAGCCTCTCGTCGCGGAGGCCCCACGTGAATCTGTCCGCCAGGGCTTCCTCCAGTTGGGGGAGGTTGCAGTTCCCGGCGAGTTTACGGAGGGCCACCAGGTAGTCTGCGGCGGACTCGCCCGCGATCTGGTCCCGTTTGTGGAACAGGAACCTGCGAGCCACCCGCGAAGGCTGTGGTGAGAAGTGTCCCGTGAGGAGTCGGATGATCTCGTCGTAGGATTTCTCTGCCAGACGGGCGGGTGCCGAGAGACCCTTGGCGATCTCGAACGTGGCAGGCCCGCAGATGCTCATGAGAACGTCCCTCTTCGCTCCGGCGTCAGTGATCTTGTTGGCCCGGAGGTAGAACTCGACCCGCTCCGCGTAGGACTCCCATCCCTCTGGATTGGTTGGGTCGAAGGGCTCGAGGTAGCCGGTGATTCCGCCTTGGTTGGCCATGATGGCGGCGACAGTCGCTTGTTGCCCAGATCTCCGTCGTAGCCGCTGCGGCTAGTATCCCACCTTCGTCGCCAGTGTAACGTACTCGAGGCGGAGACGAGAGTAGGGCAACATGGTTTATTAGGAGCACGTTGCAAGAGAGGGAACACGCGGGCCGGGTCCCGCTTATGTACAATCCCGGGTACAGCCTACTGGGTTGGTTGGGCCAATCCAGCCCCGTTGAACTTCCCGCCACAGCTGGAGATAGGCGGGGACAGGCTCCCGGCGCTGGGGCTCCTGGGACTGCCCAGTTGCCCCCCCCGTCGGGTCGCATGACATTTCTTGATACACTACAGCAATGGCAAACCACCCCGTAAAAAGTCTGCCGTGAAAGCAGCGTCACCCCAGAGTCGGAAACGACAGGTGCTTGCACAGGGGACCTTTCCTTTCCTATCACGCATGCTTCGCTGCTTCTTACCTGCTTCTCTTTTCCATGTTACTCTTTTGTTTGCTGTGTAATTCCCAGGTGAGGGCAGGAGATCCCCTGGTTTGGAGACCTTCCACCCATTTCAGGGTCTTCAGAAAGCAGGGGGAGGGGAGGGAAAGTCCCTATAGAGACTTACTCCCATAGGAAATAATGGAGAATTGATCTGCAGGTATCTGAGGTTCTGGGGGGGCTGTTTTTTGAGATAGAGGCACCACATTTGCAGAATATCATCCGGTGCCTCTCCCCAAAATACTCCCCAAGTTTCAAAAAGATTGGACCAGGGGGTCCAATTCTATGAGCCCCAAAAGAAGGTGCCCCTATCCTTCATTATTTCCTATGGAAGGAAGGCATTTAAAAAGGTGTGCTGTCCCTTTAAATGTGATGGCCAGAACTCCCTTTGGAGTTCAGTTATGTTTCTCACACCCTTACTCCTGGCTCCAACCCCAAAGTCTCCTGGCTCCACCCCCAAAGTCCCCAGATACTTCTTGAATTGGACATGGCAACCCTCTAGCAAAGCAACAGCCACAAAAGATTGGTGCTCCTCTAATGTGGGCAGCGTGGAACTTAGCCTCTTGAGGCAGCTGCTACACTATGAGAGGGACTGCGGCTCAGTGGCAGAGCATCTGCTTGGCATGCAGAAGGCCGCAGGTTCAGTCCCCCCCCCCCCTGCATCTCCAGCCAATCAGAGTTCCTTCTCAGAGCAGAAACTCCTCCCACTCAGTGGCCAGTTTGGTGTAGTGGTTAAGTGTGGGGACTCTTATCTGGGAGAACCGGGTTTGATTCCCCACTCCTCCACTTTCACCTGCTGGAATGGCCTTGGGTCAGCCATAGCTCTGGCAGAGGTTGTCCATGAAAGGGCAGCTGCTATAAGAGCTCTCTCAGCCCCACCTACCCCACAGGGTGTCTGTTGTGGGGGGAGAAGATATAGGAGATTGTAAGCCGCTCTGCGTCTCTGATTCAGAGAGAAGGGCGGGGTATACAGTAAATCTGCAATTCTTCTTCAGGAGGCAGCTGCTGCTTGTGCCCATACCACAGCCTCCCTGGAGCATTTTCCACGTTGAGGTTTCCTTGTTGTGAGCCCTGGAAACATCGAGCATCCATTTCCAGGGCATCCACGAGCTTTCGAGCACACCTTTGCTTCTTGCGCAAGCATTCTCTGGGGAGGCAAAACTCTCCAGCCTGGCTGGTAATCTCCAAGAGGTCCCCGCAGAGTAGAGTAAATTTTTTTTTCCCTCTGATTTTTAATTAATGCAATTGAAAGCCGAGAGTGTTGGGAAAGAAGAGAGGCGGGGATGGGAAATTGTCCCTCAGAGGGACACACTCTGACAACCTTGTCGTTGCCGATTAGCACTTAATGGCCTCCGTGACGTACGTGGTTATTAATCCAATTAATAAAACCGGCAGCCGGGGACCCTGCAGATCGGCTGACGTGGAGGAAAACGGGCCCTGGGGGAGAAGTGGGTGCAAAGGGGCAGCTTACCAGGGAGGCTGGGAGATTTCCCTTCCTGCATCTCTTCCTTTTGAGGCTGCCTATCAAAGCAAATATTTGCAAAGAGCTACAACACATGCTGATGACAGTTTTTCCTGCTCAGGTTGCCAGATGCACCCCCCCCCAGGCCACCAGCGAGGGGAGTGGGGTGCCAGCTCCAGGTAGGAAGACCCCTATAGATTTCGGCTTGGAACCTGGAGAGAACAGGGACTGCCTTTGGGCACAAGGCCACAAAGTCCACCCTCCAAACTGGTGGCTATAAGCATAGCCAGCTTCAAGACAGGATTGGATCAACATATGGAGCAAAGGGCCATCAGTGGCTATTAGCCACAGCTTATCGTTGGAACTCTCTGTCTGGGGCAGGGATGCTTTGTATTCTTGGTGCTTAGGGTGGGGGGGCACAGTGGGAGAGATCTAGTGTTCTGACCGCACTGGTGGACATCCTGATGGCACTTGGGTTTTTTGACCACTGTGTGACACAGAGTGTTGGACTGGATGGGCCACTGGCCTGATCCAACATGGCTTCTCTTATGTTCTTATGTGACACAGAGTGTTGGACTGGATGGGCCATTGGCCTGATCCAACAGGGCTTCTCTTATATTCTTATGTGTGACTCAGAGTGTTGGACTTGGGGGCCATTGGCCTGATCCAACAGGGCTTCTCTTATGTTCTTATGTGACACAGAGTGTTCGACTGGATGGGCCATTGGCCTGATCCAACAGGGCTTCTCTTATGTTCTTATGTGACACAGAGTGTTGGACTGGATGGGCCATTGGCCTGATCCAACAGGGCTTCTCTTATATTCTTATGTGTGACTCAGAGTGTTGGACTTGGGGGCCATTGGCCTGATCCAACAGGGCTTCTCTTATGTTCTTATGTGACACAGAGTGTTCGACTGGATGGGCCATTGGCCTGATCCAACAGGGCTTCTCTTATGTTCTTATGTGTGACTCAGAGTGTTGGACTGGATGGGCCACTGGCCTGATCCAACATGGCTTCTCTTATGTTCTTATGTGTGAAACAGAGTGTTGGACTGGATGGGCCACTGGCCTGATCCAACAGGGCTTCTCTTATGTTCTTATGTGTGAAACAGAGTGTTGGACTGGATGGGCCACTGGCCTGATCCAACATGGCTTCTCTTATGTTCTTATGTGTGAAACAGAGTGTTGGACTGGAGGGGCCATTGGCCTGATCCAACAGGGCTTCTCTTATGTTCTTCTGTGACACAGAGTGTTGGACTGGATGGGCCACTGGCCTGATCCAACATGGCTTCTCTTATGTTCTTATGTGACACAGAGTGTTGGACTGGAGGGGCATTGGCCTGATCCAACATGGCTTCTCTTATGTTCTTATGTGACACAGAGTGTTGGACTGGATGGGCCACTGGCCTGATCCAACATGGCTTCTCTTATGTTCTTCTGTGACACAGAGTGTTGGACTGGATGGGCCACTGGCCTGATCCAACATGGCTTCTCTTATGTTCTTATGTGTGAAACAGAGTGTTGGACTGGAGGGGCCATTGGCCTGATCCAACAGGGCTTCTCTTATGTTCTTCTGTGACACAGAGTGTTGGACTGGATGGGCCACTGGCCTGATCCAACATGGCTTCTCTTCTCTTATCCATTTTCTCCAGGGGAGCTGATATTTGTAGTCTGGAGATGAGTGGAAATTGTGGAGGATCCCCTGGCCCCCCTTGGAGGCTGTCCTCCCTACCCAGGCAGAGAAGTTTTACAAGGAAATCTGGTGACCAGAAAGGCATTTGGTGATCAAGAAAAATTATACAAAATTTAAACTCCGCATAGAGTTGCATGCTCTCCCCACTTTGGATCTAGTTGCAAAATCTGGGAAGCTTGCAGAATACCTAATAATTTTAGCAAAGAGTCAACGAGACAGAGATCCATGAGGCCTTGTGGAATGGGAAGGAACGGTAGAAAGGAGGTTCATGTGGGCAAGGGAAGACCAGGGAAGTATGTACCACAACCCATCAGTAGCGCCTGGGGAGACTCTCGAAGAAGGTGATCAGTTTATGCAGGGCCTTTTTTTTGGTAGAAACAGCCCAGCAGGGACTTATTTGCATATTAGGCCACACCTTTGGCACCAAGCCAAACAGAATTGTGTTCCTATTCAAAGAAAGTCCTGAGTTTATACCAAATTATAAGAATGCAGCTTCATCATGGCGATCTGATCCCCATCTTCAAGTACTTGAAGGGCTATCCTCTAGAGGATGGTGTGGAATTGTTTTCTGTGGCCCCAGAAGGTCGAACCAGAACCAATGGGTTGAAATTAAATAAAAAGCGTTTCCGGCTCAACATTAGGAAGAACTTCCTGACCGTTAGAGCGGTTCGTCAGTGGAACAGGATTCCTCAGGAGGTGGTGGGCTCTCCTTCCTTGGAGGTTTTTAAACAGAGGCTAGAGGGCCTTCTGACAGCAATGAGGATCCTGTGAATTTAGGGGGAGGAGTTTGTGAGTTTCCTGCATTGTGCAGGGGGCTGGACTAGATGACCCTAGAGGTCCCTTCGAACTCTATGATTCCTGACACTTAGAGCAGTTCCTCAGTGGAACAGGTTTCCTTAGGAGGTGGTGGGCTCTCCTTCCTTGGAGGTTTTTCAAGAGAGGCTAGATGGCCACCTGACAGCAATGAAGATCCTGTGAATTTAGGAGGAGGTTTTTGTGAGTTTCCTGCATTGTGCAGGGGGTTGGACTAGATGACTCTGGAGGTACCTTCCAACTCTATGATTCTATTATTCTAAGTTGGAACAGGTCCAGAGGAGGGCGACAAAGCTGGTGAGGAGTCTGGAGACCAAGACCTATGAGGAAAGGTTGAAGGAGCTGGGGATGTTTAGCCTGGAGAGGAGGCGGCAGAGAGGTGATAGGATCACCATCTTCAAGGACTTGAAGGGCTGTCCTATAGAGGATGGTGCAAAATTGTTTTCTGTGGCCCCAGAAGGTAGGACCAGAACCAGTGGGTTGAAATTAAATCAAAAGAGTTTCCAGCTCAACATTAGGAAGAACTTCCTGACCATTAGAGCGGTTCCTCAGTGGAACAGGCTTCCTCCTTGGGAGGTGGTGGGTTCTCCTTCCTTGGAGGTTTCGAAACAGAAGCTAGATAGCCATCTGAGGATCCTGTGGATTTAAGGGGAGATATTTGTGAGTTTCCTGCATTGTGCAGGAGGTTGGACTAGATGACCCTGGAGTTCCCTTCCAACTCTATGATTCTATCACCCTCTCCTTTTACATTCGTAATCTCACACTGATTTCCCACTAACCTTACCTCAGTCTTGCTCTCCTTTTCCCAACAGGTCTTCTGTCAGATTTTGCACAAGCTGCCCGAAGGCTGCAACTTGCTCCGCCTCTTTCACACAGCAAACGAGATCCTCTAAAAACCAGACCGATTCCCCACTAGCCTCATGCCGCTCTCTTCTCTGTGGGGCTTCCCTCCCTCCCCCTGCCCTGAGGCTGCAACACGCTTCGCCTTTTTCGCACGGCAAACAGAAACTGGTTTTTAGAGGACCTCGTTTGCCGGGCGAAAGAGGCAGAGTGAGTGGCAGCTCCAGGGCAGACAGTGCGAAATCCGACAGAAGCCCCGCAGAGAAGAGGAAAGAGAGAGCAAGGGAAGGCTAGTGGGGAATCGGTGCCGGTTTCTGCTTGTTGCGCAAAAAAGGCAAAGCAAGTTGCAACTAGGGTTGCCAAGTCCAAATCAAGAAATATCTGGGGACTTTGGGGGTGGAGCCAGGAGACTTTGGGGGTGGAGTCAGGAGGTTTTGGGGGGAGGAGCCAGGAGGAAGGGTGCGACAAGCATAATTGAACTCCAAAGGGAGTTCTGGCCATCACATTTAAAGGGACCGCACACCTTTTTAAATGCCTTCCCTCAGTTGGAAATAATGAAGGCTAGGGGCACCTTCTTTGGAGGCTCATAGAATTGGATCCCCTGGTCCAATCTTTTTGAAACTTGGGGCGTATTTTGGGGAGAGGCACTGGATGCCATACTGAAAATTTGGTGCCTCTACCTAAAAAGCAGCCCCCTCCAGAGCCTCAAATACCCATGGATCTATTCTTTATTAATTTCCATGGGAATAAGTCTCCGTAGGGAAGAATGGAGTGCCCAGCAGGCATTTCCCTCCCCCCCCCTGCTTTCTGATGACCCTGAAGTGGGGGGGAAGGCCTCCAAACTGGGGGATCCCCTGCCTCCACCTGGGGATTGGCAACCCTACCTGGAACAGATAGTGTGAAATCCAACAGACGCCCCGCACAGAAGCGGAGAGTGAGAACGACATAAAGCTAGTGGGACATCCGTCTCAATCGGTTTGTTCCAGTTTCTAGGGCTGCCAACTCTGGGCTGGGAAATTCCTGGAGATTTGGGGGTGGAGCCTGGGGAAGATAGGATCTAGGGAGGGAAAGGACCCCGTAGGATATAATCCCCTGCAGTCTGAAGCTGTCATTTTCTGCAAGGAAACTGATCTCTGTGGCTTGGAGATCAGTTGTTATCCCTAAAGATCTCCAGCCTCCACCCTCCCTGGAGGCTGGCACCCCTAGCACACTCAGAGGCTCCAAGACCCATGTGAAGCTCTGGCACACATGTACTCTTCAGTGTTGCGATGTGCTCCGTGCAGGCAACTGTCCTTGGGAACATTCCCCCCCAAAAGGTCACAGGGATGCTGCTCACAGAGATCGTCTACCTGTCGGAGACCACCTTGAGCAATGGTTCCGTTCCTTTGCATTTGATTCCCCACTCCTCCACTTGCGGTTGCTGGGATGGCCTTGCATTAGCCATAGCTCTTGCAGAGCTATCCTTGAAAGGGCAGTTTCTACCAGAGCTCTCTCAGTCCCAGCCGCCTCTGTTGTGGGGGAGGAAGGGAAAGGAGATTGTAAGCCACTCTGAGACTCCAAGATTCAGAGTGGAGGGCGGGATATAAATCCAATGTCTTAGAATCATAGAGTTGGAAGGGATCTCCAGGGTCATCTAGTCCAACCCCCTGCACAATGCAGGAAACCCACAAATACCTACCCCAAATTCACAGAATCTTCATCGCTGACAGATGGCCATTTGGCCTCTGTTTCAAAACTTCCAACGAAGGAGAGCCCACCACCTCCCGAGGAAGCCTGTTCCACTGAGGAATCGCTGTAACGGTCTGGAAGTTCTTCCTAATGTTGAGCCAGAAACTCTTCTGATTTAATTTCAGTCCATTGGTTCTGGTCCTACCTTCCAGGGCCACAGAAAACAATTCCACACCATCCTCTCTAGGACAGCCCTTCAAGGACTTGAAGATGGTGATCCTATCACCTCTCAGCTGTCTCCTCTCCAGGCTAAACATGCCCAGCTCCTTCAACCTTTCCTCATGGAACTTGATCTCCAGACCCCTCACCATCTTCACCCATTCCAGCTTGCCAACATCATTCTTAAAATGTGCTCCCCAAAACTGAACACAATCCCCCAGGTGAGGTCTTACCAGAGCAAAGTAAAGTGACACCATCGCATCACGTGATCTGGACACTATCTTCTTCTTCTTAATTTAGAACAGAAACTTTTGAGCGCTGTCCACTGCCAACCGCGTAAAGATTTTTGAGAGACTGATTAAAGACATTGGATTTAATCCACAGATAAATTATTCAGCCAATTAAAACAGGCATCTCAGCACCTTAATGCTGCTAATATTTCATGGTGATAAGTTTTTCATAGGGATCACATCATTTCATACATATGGATTGAATACGGGGGGTGAGGGATATGCTCTTTGCAGTAAATCTATCGCTGCAGAGTGCTCCTCCAGGAGGGAGAAGGGAGCATACAAAACACACACACACACACACCGCTCTACTCACTTCCAGCCTTGATTACTCCACAGTCTCCTGCCTCCATAAGAAAATAAGAGAAGATATGCTGGATCAGGCCAATGGCCCATCCAGTTCAACACTCTGTTTCACACAGTGGCCAAAAAACCCCCAGGGGCCATCAGGAGGTCCATCAGTGGGGCCAGGACGCAAGAAGCCCTCCCACTGTGCTCCCCCAAGCACCAAGAATACAGAGCATCACTGCCTCAGACATGAGAACCTAAGAGAAGCCATGTTGGATCAGGCCAGTGGCCCATCCATTTCAACACTTTGTATCACACATAAGAACATAAAAGAAGCCATGTTGGATCAGGCCAATGGCCCCTCCAGTCCAATACTCTGTGTCACACATAAGAGAAGCCATCTTGGATCAGGCCAATGGCCCATCCAGTCCCAACACTCTATGTCACGCAGGGGCCAAAAAATCCAGGTGCCATCAAGAGGTCCATCAATGGGGCCAGGACACTAGAAACCCTCCCATTGTTGCCCCTCCCAAGCACTAAGGATACAGAGCATCACTTGCCCCAGACATACAAACATAAGAGAAGCCATGTTGGATCAGGCCAATGGCCCATGCAGTCCAACACTCTGTGTCACATAAGAACATAAGAGAAGCCCTGTTGGATCAGGCCAATGGCCCATGCAGTCCAACACTCTGTGTCACATAAGAACATAAGAGAAGCAATGTTGAATCAGGCCAATGTCCCCTCCAGTCCAACACTCTATGTCACTTAAGAACATAAGAGAAGCCATGTTGGATCAGGTCAATGGCCCCTCCAGTCCAGCACTCTGTGTCACATAAGAACATAAGAGAAGCCCTGTTGCATCAGGCCAGTGGCCCCTCCAACACTCTGTGTCACATAAGAAAATAAGAGAAGCTCTGTTGGATCAGGTCAATGGCCCCTCCAGTCCAACACTCTGTGTCACACAGTGGCCCAAAAAAATCCAGGTGCCATCAAGAAGTCCATCAGTGGGGCCAGGACGCCAGAAGCCCTCCCACTGTTGCCTCCCCCCCAAACATTCTGCCTCACATAGTGGCCAGCCAGTTCCTCTGGAAGGCCAGTAACAGGCCATCAAGGCAGAGGCCTTCCCCTGAGGTTGCCTCCTGGCTACAAAGCAAGTCCACCCTCCAAAGCAGCCATCGTCTCCAGAAGGCAACTGATCCATGTAGTGCGAAGATCAGCTGTTAATTCTGGAAGTTCTCCAGGTCCCACCTGGATATTGGCATCCCTAGGCATCAGGGCTCCGGGTACCTTCAGGGCCCTCTTCCACCTGCTTCCCTGGCCTTTCCCCCTCACTGCCCGGGGTCAGAGGGAAGGTGACCGTCTTCGGGAAGAGCTCTCCAACCGGCCCTTCACGGCTCTCCTGTGGGGTGACCTCTCCACTCCTCCACCTCTCCCCACAGATGGAACCTCAATTAAATTCGGAAATACGTTTTTTAATACGACTTTCACCTCAGCTCCCTCTCGGGCTATTAGACCCATTATGGCAGAGTTAAGTAAAGAATGGGGGCTGGGGGGGGCGGAGGGGGGGCCGGAGGAGGTAATAAGAGTGAGCGCATCAGCGGCTGCTGTCATGCCCATGTTTATGGCCCCGCCAATGTTTTCTTTATTAAAGATTCAGGAGCCATTTCCTCCCGGCCTGGCTCTGTCCCTTCCATTAAAGGCCCAGCTCCGGAGACGAAGGCACCTTAATGACTGTGGGAAAGAAGCAGGGAGGGGCCGGCAAACTTGGCTGGGGGGGCGTCCACTCGGCCGGTTGGAAGTGAGGTGAGGCCACGACCCCCGGCTGGAAAGATGGAGGGGATGAGATGAGGCCTGGATTGCCGGGAGATCCGGGTTGGGAAACACCTGGAGTAGGGTTGCCAAGTCCATTTCAAGAAATATCTAGGGACTTTGGGGGTGGAGCCAGGAGACTTGGGGGTGGAGCCAGGAGACATTGGGGGCAGAGCCAGGAGCAAGGGTGAGACAAGCATGACTGAACTCCAAAGGAAGTTCTGGTCATCACATTTAAAGGGACCGCACACCTGTAAATCCAGGTTGGTGTAGTGGTTAAGTGCGCGGACTCTTATCTGGGAGAACCGGGTTTGATTCCCCACTCCTCCACTTGCACCTGCTGGAATGGCCTTGGGTCAGCCAGAGCTTTCGTAGGAGTTGTCCTTGAAAGGGCAGCTGCTGTAAGAGCTCTCTCAGCCCCACCTACCTCACAGGGTGTCTGTTGTGGGGGGGGAAGGTAAAGGAGATTCTGAGACTCTGAGATTCAGAGTATAGGGTGGGATATAAATCCAGTATCAGGTTCTTAAGCGCCTTCCCTCCATTGGAAATAACAAAGGATAGAGGCACCTTTTGGGGGGGCTTACAGAATGGGACCTCCTGGTCCAATCTTTTTGAAACTTGGAGGGTATTTTGGGGAGAGGCACTGATCCAACAGGGCTTCTCTTATGTTCTTATGTGTGACACAGAGTGTTGGACTGGAGGGGCCATTGGCCTGATCCAACAGGGCTTCTCTTATGTGTGACACAGAGTGTTGGACTGGATGGGTCACTGGCCTGATCCAACATGGCTTTTCTTATGTTCTTATGTGACACAGAGTGTTGGACTGGAGGGGCCATTGGCCTGATCCAACAGGGCTTCTCTCATGTTCTTATGTGACACAGAATGTTGGACTGGAGGGGCCACTGGCCTGATCCAACATGGCTTCTCTTATGTTCTTATGTGTGACACAGAGTGTTGGACTGGATTGGCCATTGGCCTGATCCAACATGGCTTCTCTTATGTTCTTATGTGTGACACAGAGTGTTGGACTGGAGGGGCCATTGGTCTGATCCAACATGGCTTCTCTTATGTTCTTATGTGTGACACAGAGTGTTGGACTGGATGGGCCATTGGCCTGATCCAACAGGGCTTCTCTTATGTTCTTCTGTGACACAAAGTGTTGGACTGGAGGGGCCATTGGCCTGATCCAACATGGCTTCTCTTATGTTCTTATGCGTGACACAGAGTGTTGGACTAGATTGGCCATTGGCCTGATCCAACATGGCTTCTCTTATGTTCTTATGTGTGACACAGAGTGTTTGACTGGATGGGCCATTGGCCTGATCCAACATGGCTTCTCTTATGTTCTTATGCGTGACACAGAGTGTTGGACTGGATGGGCCACTGGCCTGATCCAACATGGCTTCTCTTATGTTCTTATGTGTGACACAGAATGTTTGACTGGATGGGCCATTGGCCTGATCCAACAGGGCTTCTCTTATGTTCTTATGTTCCTATGTGTACAGTTTGTGTCTGAATGGTCATTTTTTATTTATACTGCTTTATTACAATTTTTTGTTAATGCATGCATTTTGCAGCATTTGACCGTGCTCTTTTACAACCTGGAGGTTGGCAACCCTACCAGGGGGACGAAATGACACCTATGAAAGGTGGACTTCCACCCTCCCCAGACTCTGCCCGCAAACCTCCAGGAATTTCCCAACCTGGAGTTGGCAACCCTAGGCTGAATTAAGCGTCCCAAGCAGGGATTGAAACCAGGACTGGCGTAGTCCAAAGCGACACTGTGACCACCCCACCCCACTGGCTTTCTAGTGCAGTGTGATAACGTGGGAGGCTCTGCCCCTGGAAAAATGCATACAATTTTGCGTTCTGTTTGTAAGGAGCTGGGGATAAAACTCCGCTCGGAGCCCAACACAAATCAATACCGCTTAGAGCTTAAAGCAGAGCTCGCGAAATCCCCAGATGTTTCAAAATTTGATTCTGGCGTCTAGGAAACTGAAATATTTGTCTATTCCTGTGCGATGTTGGCTCCTAAAAATCTGAAATACTGTTTCCCCCAAGCACTGGTTAGAATTCCTGGAAAGGCTTAACTTCAGCAGCAACGAAGCCGGGTTGGGTGGCTGGATTTGTGCAGAGGTCTGAAGGAACACACACCCCACCCCCCACATGAGGCTGGCTCTGAGCTGAATGCAACGGGCATCAATGCCTGACAGAAGGAAGGGGATTAGGGTTGCCAGCTCCAGGCTGGAGGATTCAGGGAGATTTGGGGGGCAGAGCTCAAGGAGGGTGCAGTTTGGGGAGGTAGGGTTGCCAAGTCCCTCCGCCACTGTGCCAGGGATGTTGCGTGGGGCCGCTCTAGGACTTGCGCTTAAAACTCTATGGTACCATAGAGTTTTACCACGATTCCTAGAGTGTTTCTGCTACCATAGAGTTCTCAGCTTGTGTCCTAGAGCAGCCACCCTAGAGCTGCCCCGTACGACGTCCATGGTGTGATGACATCACTTCCAGGTATAATGCCATACACCCTCTAAAGCAACCATTTTATCCCGGGGAACTGATCTCTGTAGTCAGGAGGTGAGTTCTAATTCTGAGAGATCTCCAGATCGGGTTACCAGCTATGGGTGAGGAAATTCGTGGAGATTTGGAGGTGGAGCCTGAGGGAGAAGGGGGAGTTTGGGAAGAGAAGGCACCTCAGCAAGGTTTAATGCTATGGAGCAGGGGTGTCAAACATGAGGCCCAAAGATCAGATCAGGCTCCCGAAAGGCTCCTATCAGGCCCCTGAGCAACTGGCTGTCATCTGCTTCCTTCTCTGTCTCTTGCTTCCTTCTGCATCAAAACTTGCTTTGCCAGGCTTGCTCAATCGCACAGGAGCTACAGAGCAAAACCTCTATTTTTCTCCATTGGGTGACCAACTCAAAAAGCAAGTTATGTACAAAAGCTCACAGTGCTCAGCCATTTCATCTTTTCCTCTGGGTCTTAGGCTCAAAGCATTGACCATGAGCTTTCTGTCACGAATGTCAATAAATCAAAAGTCAGTTTGCAACTTACAGACACACACCTAAACAGCATACTCAGGATTGCTACAGCACAGACACTGTTTCTAGCTTTTGATGCAATAATTCATAGCAAATAATGTCTGTTATCAGAAACTGTTAAACAAAATATTGTAAGCATGCTAATCTTTTAAGCATATTTTATTTTTGTCAAGCATGTTTCTTGCCCTGAGAACATCTATTTTGAATTAACCTGATGTAACCATACTGACTTGCTTGCTGGTTGCTAATCTACTGTAAGGTTGTACAAGTAACTTTCCACCCTAGGAATGAGATAGAAGTCATCCCCAAGGTCAGACCCTGAGACTTTCGCTTCTGAGAATAACTAGCTTCAGTTAGAACTGATCAGAAAAGGGGGGAATGCTTTCATTGGTGGAGGAAAATGGCGCTTTGAATTCAAGATTGTAACGGCTGGCATACAAAGATATATGTGACTGCCCAACCTGAGGTCACAATTTCAACAAGACACAGAGGAGGAGGAGGAGGAGGAGGAGGAGGAGGAGGAGGAGAAGGAGAAGGAGAAGGAGAAGGAGAAGAAGAAGGAGAAGAAGAAGAAGAAGAAGAAGAAGAAGAAGAAGAAGAAGAAGAAGAAGAAGAAGAAGAAGAAGAAGAAGAAGAAGAAGAAGAAGAAGAAGAAGAAGAAGAAGAAGAAGAAGAAGAAGAAGAAGAAGAAGAAGAAGAAGAAGAAGAAGAAGGTGGTGGTGGTGGTGGTGGTGGTGGTGGTGGTGGTGGTGGTGGTGGTGGTGATATTGGATTTATATCCCACCCTGAATGTTAGGACAACTCCTATGAAAGCTCTGGCTAACCCAAGGCCATTCCAGCAGGTGCAAGTGGAGGAGTGGGGAATCAAACCCGGTTCTCCCAGATAAGAGTCTGTGCACTTAACCAACACACCAAACTGGCTCTCCCCCCACAACAGACACCCTGTGAGGTGGGTGAGGCTGAGAGAGCTCTTACAGCAGCTGCCCTTTCAAGGATAATCTCTGCCAGAGCTCTGGCTGACCCAAGGCCATTCCAGCAGGTGCAAGTGGAGGAGTGGGGAATCCAACCCAGTTCTCCCAGATAAGAGAGCTATGGCTGACCCAAGGCCATTCCAGCAGGTGCAGGTGGAGGAGTGGGGAATCAAACCCGGTTCTCCCAGATAAGAGAGCTCTGGCTGACCCAAGGCCATTCCAGCAGGTGCAAGTGGAGGAGTGGGGAATCCAACCCGGTTCTCCCAGATAAGAGAGCTCTGGCTGACCCAAGGCCATTCCAGCAGGTGCAAGTGGAGGAGTGGGGAATCCAACCCGGTTCTCCCAGATAAG
The DNA here is from genome assembly GCF_032191835.1 of Heteronotia binoei. Lineage (NCBI taxonomy): Eukaryota > Metazoa > Chordata > Lepidosauria > Squamata > Gekkonidae > Heteronotia > Heteronotia binoei. The sequence goes on along the minus strand of NC_083229.1, from coordinate 3,168,699 downwards.
AGAGCTCTGGCTAACCCAAGGCCATGCTAACAGGTGCAAGTGGAAGAGTGGGGAATCCAACCCGGTTCTCCCAGATAAGAGAGCTCCGGCTGACCCAAGACCATTCCAGCAGCTGCAAGTGGAGGAGTGGGGACTCAAACCCGGTTCTCCCAGATAAGGGAACTCTGGCTGACCCAAGGGCATTCCAGCAGGTGCAAGTGGAGGAGTGGGGAATCAAACCCGGTTCTCCCAGATAAGAGAGCTATGGCTGACTCAAGGCCATTCCAGCAGCTGCAAGTGGAGGAGTGGGGAATGAAACCCGGTTCTCCCAGATAAGAGAGCTCCGGCTGACCCAAGGCCATTCCAGCAGCTGCAAGTGGAGGAGTGGGGAATCAAACTCGGTTCTCCCAGATAAGATTCCGCACACTTAACCACGACAACAAACTGGCTCTACGATAAGTCCACAGGGCAATAAAACAACAATTTCAAACGAGATGGAGAGTACTCACCAAATCTAGAACTTGCTGGCGGTTTCAGTAGCCTTCATCCACTCTCTCTCTCTCTCTTACAAATAGAAATTTCTTCATGGAGCCACGATGTTGCAATCATTTTCATGGATGAATGCCTTCTCTTCACAAGCATTGGCCCCAGTTCTCCATGTTGTCTGGAGATCAACTGTAACAGCTGGAATTCTCACGGCCCTGCCTGGAGGTTGGCACCCACTTCCCCCAGAGTCTTGAGAGTGCGGTTGTTATAGCCGCTATTTTACGGGTGGGAAATGGAGAGGCAAGTTTACCCTCAGCCCCTTCGAGCCTTTTTTGGAGAGGATGTGCGGGGAGGAGAAAGAGGTCTCAACCCCTTGCTGTGCCCCAGGCAGGAGGGGGGCCATGGGGCTGGGGTACCAGACCTCATCCCCAGATACAGGATTAAGGCTCCGGAGAGGAGGGGGCTCTTGGCCCCCCACCAAATCCCACCCTCCACTCCAAATCTCTGAGTCTCAGAGCAGCTCAGATTCAGTTTGGTGTAGTGGTTAAGTGCGTGGACTCTAATCTGGGAGAACTGGGTTTGATTCCCCACTCCTCCACTTGCAGCTGCTGGAATGGCCTCGGGTCAGTCATAGCTCTGGTAGGAGTTGTCCTTGAAAGGGCAGCTGCTGTGAGAGCCCTCTTCTGGGAGAGCTCTCTCAGCCCCACCCACCTCACAGGGTGGCTGTTGTGGGGGAGGAAGGTAAAGGAGATTGTAGGCCACTCTGAGACTCTGTCCTTGAAAGGGCAACTTCTGGGAGAGCTCTCTCAGCCCCACCCACCTCACAGGGTGTCTGTTGTGGGGGAGGAAGGCAAAGGAGATTATGAGGTGCTCTGAGACTCTAATTCAGGGAGAAGGGCGGGGTATAAATCTGCAGTCTTCTTCTTCTTCAGTAGAGACTTTCGAGATTTGAGCTCCCAATAGTCAGTGTTCCCTCCTTTATCAGGCGCAGGTAAGAAAGGGGAGCCCGGAGCCCTTCTAGTGCAGCCAGGGGGAGCCTTCCTTCAAGCGATGAATGCCGATTTCTCCTCTTTCCTTTTATACTAACAGCAGCCCTGCAAGGTAAGTTAGCCTGAGAGAGACTCCCTGGCTCAAGGTCACTCAGTGGGTATTCACAAACCCTATTGTACCACAGTAGGCGACCCCTCCACCCCAATCCATATAAAAGCTGAATTTTGACTGCTGTAGGTTGCATTTAATGGAATCATTGAGTTGGAAGGGACCTCCAGGGTCATCTAGTTCAGGACTGGCCTTACTGTGGCTCTTTCACACATATTGTGTGGCTCTCCGCCAACCCGTCGGCAAGCTTGGAGAAGGCATTGTCTCTAATCACTTCACCAAACCAGCCAGCAGCTTGGGAAATGCATTTAAAGTTAGAATCCTAGAGTGGGAAGGGACGTCCAGGGTCATCTAGTCCAACCCCCTGCACAATGCAGGAAACTCACAAATACCTCCCCCTAAATTCACAGGATCCTCATCGCTGTCAGATGGCCATCTAGCCTCTGTTTCAAAACCTCCAAGGAAGGAGAGCCCACCACCTCCCGAGGAGGAAGCCTGTTCCACTGAGGAACTGCTCTTAACAGTCATAGAATCATAGAATTGGAAGAGACCTCCAGGGTCATCTAGTCCAACTCCCTGCACAATGCAGGAAACTCACCAACCCCTCCCCCTAAATTCACAGGATCTTCATCGTTGTCAGATGGCCATCCAGCCTCTGTTGAAAAACCTCCAAGGAAGGAGAGCCCACCACCTCCCAAGGAGGAAGCCTGTTCCACTGAGGAACCGCTCTTAACAGTCATAGAATCATAGAATTGGAAGAGACCTCAAGGGTCATCTAGTCCAACCCCCTGCACAATGCAGGAAACTCACAAATACCTCCCCCTAAATTCACAGGATCTTCATTGCTGTCAGATGGCCATCTAGCCTCTGTTTAAAAGTTCGTTGCTTTCTTTCTATTTTTCCTTCCTCCATCTCTCCTTCCTTCCTTCCAGTTCTCAAACATGTGACATTCATGTCTTCCAGCTCTCAAACATCTGACGTTTATTCTATGAGGCTCTTATGTTAAGCAAGTTTGGGCACCCCTGATTTAGTCCAACCCTCCCTGCACAATGCAGGAAACTCACAAACCCCTCCCCCTAAATTCACAGGATCTTCATTGCTATCAGATGGCCATCTAGCCTCTGCTGAAAAACCTCCGAGGAAGGAGAGCCCACCACCTCTCAAGGAGGAAGCCTGTGGAAATTTAGAATCCTAGAATCCTCGAGTGGGAAGGGACCTCCAGGGTCATCTAGTCCAACCCCCTTCACAATGCAGGAAATTCACAAACCCCTCCCCCTAAATGCACAGGATCCTCATTGCTGTCATATGACCATCTAACCTCTGTTTAAAAATTAGTTGCTTTCTTTCTATTTTTCCCTCTCCCATCTCTCCTTCCTTCCTTCCAGCTCTCAAACATGTGACATTCATCTGACGTTTATTCTATGAGGCTCTTACGTTAAGCAAGTTTGGCCACCGCTGATCTAGTCCAACCCACTGCACAATGCAGGAACTTCACAACTACCTTCCCCCCACACACACACACACATACACCCCCAGTGACCCTGCTCCATGTCCAGAAGACGGCCAAAAAAACCCTCCAGAATTCCTGGTCAAACTGGCCTAGAGAAAAATTTGCTGCCTGACCCCATAGCGCTGATTCCCTGGGCTTCCAAGAAGGGACCACAAGAACTACGTTTTCACTTATTTTAACGCAAAAAAACTGGGACCTCGCATAGCAAACAACACAGCTGCAACCCCCAGGTCTCTCACCCAAGGCATCTTTCGGCAGGCACGGATACATGCACAGGACACTCTGCCTTTTGTTGCTCAGCTTGCCAACCTCCAGGTGGGGCCTGGAGATCTCCCAGAATGACAACCGATCCCCAGGCGACCGGATCAAAGCCCCTGGAGAAAATGGCTGTTTTGGAAAGTGAACTCGATTAGTATGAAATTCAGGTCTGTAGGAAATCAGAGTCCAGCCAGGCACCTTTCGCACAAGTTTTACTTGGGGCACAAGTTTTCTGGTGCACACGCACACATCAGAACAGTACCAAAGGTCTTCCGATTTTATATATATAAGCTGTCTTGTTAGGCATTAATCTTTTTGTATTGCAACGCAAAATTTGGCCGAATGTTACTTCTTTTCCTACTTATTGTATTTATGTATTACACCGGTTTTCATTTTCTATAAAATTATGTTTTATTTATTTATTTTAAAAAGAACACTACTGGCATTCTATCTTGCTGAAGTGGCTCCCTTTTCCAGGCTCCAGCCCCCAAATCTCTAAGAATTTCCTAAACTGGAGCTGGCAACCGGACATGCATCCAGAGACCAGAAGCAGCAGCCGCAAGAATTCTCCTTCCCGCCCAGCCTCTGCTCATTGCCAGCCTCCCTCCCTCCACTTCCAAGCCGGAAGTCCCCGTGCACAAGCCCTGAGGAGCCGGATCGCTTCCCCACCCCCACCCCTGGTTAGAAGCTGCTTAAGGGCGCACGGAAGCGCGAGGCGAAGCCAACCGGCTTAACGTGGCTCTGCGGGCGGGTTGGAGACGACGGGCCTCTGCCGCCATCTAGTGGCCATTGCTGGACGCGCCTCTCGTTGTATGTTGGAAAGGAACAAAGCAGGGGTCAAGGGCCGCCTTTAAGACCAACAAAAGTTTTATTCCGAATGTAAGCTTTCGTGTGCTAAAAGCACATTTCATCAGACAATAGGGTGGAATGGCAAGCAGCCCTAAATATAGAGAAAGTGGGCAGAGTTTGCAGAGTCGTGGAAATGTTTTTTTAGCAGATTAAAAAAAATCATGCGTTGGGGTCTGGTGTTTGTTAGTTAGTTAGTGTTAACTGGGCTGAAACAGCAACGAAGAGTAATATAAAGCAGACTGATGTCCATGTACTAAACCCATTAATTATCCTGGGTGTGAAGTGCAATAAATGAGAGTCTGTTGTCAGGTTAAAGGTAAAGGTAGTCCCCTGTGCAAGCACCAGTCGTTTCCGACTCTGGGGTGACGTTGCTTTCACAACGTTTTCACAGCTGACTTTTTACGGGGTGGTTTGCCATGGCCTTCCGCAGTCATCTACACTTTCCCCCCCGCCCCCAGCAAGCTGGGTACTCATTTGACCGACCTCGGACGGATGGAAGGCTGAGTCAACCTGGAGCCAGCTACCTGAACCCAGCTTCTGCCGGGATCAAACTCAGTTCGTGAGCAGAGGGCTCCGACTGCAGTACTGCAGCTTTACCACTCTGCGCCACGGGGCTCATGTTGCTGGGTTAAAATGAGAGCATCAGTTTCTCAGAGGTTTGATTCAAACATGTAACACACATATAAATGTCATTCTGGTTTGCCATTAGAAAAAAAGAATACATTAAAATATAGTGGAAGATGAGTTAGTATATGTAATGAGATAAACAGCCAGTATCCCTATTTGAGTATGTCAATACAAAAATTTGCATTCCCTCAATATTAACTATATGCAGCACTGTTGAACGTGGCTTGTATGTTACTCCACAGCTCCACCTAGCTTTTCCTTTGCTCCCAGTCAAAGTCTCATTCACATCAGGTTGTTTGCTAATCTCCTTCAAACCTAAATAATCAGAGGCATTATGTCATTTGCCTGCTAATTCTGGGACAGAAAGAGACTCCAGAGTTATTGCCATTTCCCTGTTATGCATTCATCCAACTTGACAGAACAGAAGATCATAAGAGAAGCCCTGTTGGATCAGGCCAGTGGCCCATCCAGTCCAACACTCTGTGTCACACATAAGAACCTAAGACAAGCCATGTTGGATCAGGCCAGTGGCCCATCCAGTCCAACACTCTGTGTCACACATAAGAACATAAGAGAAGCCATGTTGGGTCAGGCCAGTGGCCCCTCCAGTCCACACTCTGTGTCACACATAAGAACACAAGAGAAGCCATGTTGGGTCACGCCAGTGGTCCCTCCAGTCCAACACTCTGTGTCACACATAAGAACACAAGAGAAGCCATGTTGGGTCAGGCCAGTGGCCCATCCAGTCCAACACTCTGTGTCACACATAAGAACATAAGAGAAGCCATGTTGGATCAGGTCAATGGCCCATCCAGACCATTATTAGGAAGGGAATTGAAAACAAATCAGCCAGTATCATAATGTCCCTGTATAAATCGATGGTGCGCTCTCATTTGGAACACTGGGTACATTGGAAAAAGTCCAGAAAAGGGCGACTAGAATGATTAAAGGTTTGGAACACTTTCCCTATGAAGACAGGCTAAAACGCTTGGGGCTCTTTAGCTTGGAGAAACGTCAACTGCGGGGTGACATGATAGAGGTTTACAAGATTCTGCATGGGATGGAGAAAGCAGAGAAAGAAGTCCTTTTCTCCCTTTCTCACAATACAAGAACTCGTGGGCATTCGATGAAATTGCTGAGCAGTCGGGGTAGAACGGATAAAAGGAAGTCCTTCTTCACCCAAAGAGTGATTAACACGTGGAATTCACAGCCACAGGAGGTGGTGGCGGCTACAAGCATAGCCAGCTTCAAGAGGAGTTTGAATAAAAATATGGAGCAGAGGTCCATCGGTGGCTATTAGCCACAACATATTATTGGAACTGTCTGGGGCAGTGATGCTCTGTATTCTTGGTGCTTGGGGGCGGGGGGCAAAGTGGAAGGGCTTCTAGCCCCACTTGTGAACCTCCTTTCTTTTTTGGCCATTGTGTGGCACAGAGTGTTGGACTGGAGGGGCCATTGGCCTGATCCAACATGGCTTCTCTCATGTTCTTATGTGTGACACAGAGTGTTGGACTGGATGGGCCATTGGCCTGATCCAACATGGCTTCTCTTATGTTCTTATGTGTGGCACAGAGTGTTGGACTGGAGGGGCCATTGGCCTGATCCAACATGGCTTCTCTAATGTTTTTATGAGTGGCACAGAGTGTTGGACTGGAGGGGTCATTGGCCTGATCCAACATGGCTTCTCTTATGTTCTTATGTGACACAGAGTGTTGGACTGGAGGGGCCATTGGCCTGATCCAACAGGGCTTCTCTTATGTTCTTATGTGACACAGAGTGTTGGACTGGAGGGGCCATTGGCCTGATCCAACAGGGCTTCTCTTATGTTCTTATGTGACACAGAGTGTTGGACTGGAGGGGCCATTGGCCTGATCCAACATGGCTTCTCTTATGTTCTTATGTGACACAGAGTGTTGGACTGGAGGGGCCACTGGCCTGATCCGACAGGGCTTCTCTTATGTTCTTATGTGACACAGAGTGTTGGACTGGAGGGGTCATTGGCCTGATCCAACAGGGCTTCTCTTATGTTCTTATGTGACACAGAGTGTTGGACTGGAGGGGCCATTGGCCTGATCCGACAGGGCTTCTCTTATGTTCTTAAGTGACACAGAGTGTTGGACAGGAGGGGCCATTGGCCTGATCCGACAGGGCTTCTCTTATGTTCTTATGTGACACAGAGTGTTGGACTGGATGGGCCATTGGCCTGATCCAACAGGGCTTCTCTTATGTTCTTATGTGACACAGAGTGTTGGACTGGAGGGGCCATTGGCCTGATCCAACAAGGCTTCTCTTATGTTCTTATGTGACACAGAATGTTGGACTGGATGGGCCATTGGCCTGATCCAACAGGGCTTCTCTTATGTTCTTATGTGACACAGAGTGTTGGACTGGATCGGCCATTGGCCTGATCCAACATGGCTTCTCTCATGTTCTTATGTGTGACACAGAGTGTTGGACTGGATGGGCCATTGGCCTGATCCAACATGGCTTCTCTTATGTTCTTATGTGTGGCACAGAGTGTTGGACTGGAGGGGCCATTGGCCTGATCCAACATGGCTTCTCTGATGTTTTTATGTGTGGCACAGAGTGTTGGACTGGAGGGGTCATTGGCCTGATCCAACATGGCTTCTCTTATGTTCTTATGTGACACAGAGTGTTGGACTGGAGGGGCCATTGGCCTGATCCAACAGGGCTTCTCTTATGTTCTTATGTGACACAGAGTGTTGGACTGGAGGGGCCATTGGCCTGATCCAACAGGGCTTCTCTTATGTTCTTATGTGACACAGAGTGTTGGACTGGAGGGGCCATTGGCCTGATCCAACATGGCTTCTCTTATGTTCTTATGTGACACAGAGTGTTGGACTGGAGGGGCCACTGGCCTGATCCGACAGGGCTTCTCTTATGTTCTTATGTGACACAGAGTGTTGGACTGGAGGGGTCATTGGCCTGATCCAACAGGGCTTCTCTTATGTTCTTATGTGACACAGAGTGTTGGACTGGAGGGGTCATTGGCCTGATCCGACAGGGCTTCTCTTATGTTCTTATGTGACACAGAGTGTTGGACTGGAGGGGCCACTGGCCTGATCCAACAGGGCTTCTCTTATGTTCTTATGTGACACAGAGTGTTGGACTGGAGGGGTCATTGGCCTGATCCAACATGGCTTCTCTTATGTTCTTATGTGACACAGAGTGTTGGACTGGAGGGGCCACTGGCCTGATCCGACAGGGCTTCTCTTATGTTCTTATGTGACACAGAGTGTTGGACTGGAGGGGCCATTGGCCTGATCCGACAGGGCTTCTCTTATGTTCTTATGTGACACAGAGTGTTGGACAGGAGGGGCCATTGGCCTGATCCGACAGGGCTTCTCTTATGTTCTTATGTGACACAGAGTGTTGGACTGGAGGGGCCATTGGCCTGATCCGACAGGGCTTCTCTTATGTTCTTATGTGACACAGAGTGTTGGACTGGAGGGGTCATTGGCCTGATCCAACATGGCTTCTCTTATGTTCTTATGTGACACAGAGTGTTAGACTGGAGGGGCCACTGGCCTGATCCAACATGGCTTCTCTTATGTTCTTATGTGACTCAGAGTGTTGGACTGGAGGGGCCACTGGCCTGATCCAACATGGCTTCTCTTATGTTCTTATGTGACTCAGAGTGTTGGACTGGAGGGGCCACTGGCCTGATCCAACATGGCTTCTCTTATGTTCTTATGTGACTCAGAGTGTTGGACTGGAGGGGCCACTGGCCTGATCCAACAGGGCTTCTCTTATGTTCTTATGTGACACAGAGTGTTGGACTGGAGGGGCCACTGGCCTGATCCAACATGGCTTCTCTTATGTTCTTATGTGACTCAGAGTGTTGGACTGGAGGGGCCACTGGCCTGATCCAACATGGCTTCTCTTATGTTCTTATGTGACTCAGAGTGTTGGACTGGAGGGGCCACTGGCCTGATCCAACATGGCTTCTCTTATATTCTCTTTATTACATTTCTTTCCCAATGCATTCTAAAATAGCCGCTCTCCTTCCCTATGCTTGAGCTTCCTGTGTTTGGCTGGCTCCACCTCCCGTGGCAGTCGTTTTGTGCTGCACTAATCATTCCGTATCAGAATGCCAAAGGTCCCCACGGGCTCAGAATGCTTGAGGGACCCCCGGCATAAGCCTTTCCCACCCCGGTCGCTGGCCTCAGAAGTGGCGTCCGCGCTTCAGTGGCTTGAGCAACGGATTCGGCCTTGGGTGTTGAGGGAAACGGTCTGCTGTGCTCTGGTGGGCTGGTGCGCCAAGGTTGCCTCCCCCTGGGCTTTGAATAAGTTTAGCAGAAGCGACGGCTGTTTTAACCAAAGATGCCGAGGATTGCACTGCGACCTTCCACATCTCCAGGGGTCGCTTTGTAGAAAAAGAGGTGGCAGAGCTCATTAGCATAACTCATTAGCATATGCCGCCTCCCCCCCAGCGGCCAAAAGCAACCCGATGCGAGAAAGGAGAGCCCCAGGCAAGTGAGGCCTGCTTGGGCTGGCCTGAGACCCAGCCAGCCCAAGCAGGCCTCACTCGCCTGGGGCTCTCCTGGGCCGCCCCCCCTCCCAGTCAAAAGGCCAGCAAGCCACCCAAAATCGCATAAGAAGTGGAGAAAGGGTGGCTTGGACTACTCCTGGGGTTGATGAGGGCTGCTGAGGGCGTGGCAAAGCCCCTGGTGGCTGGCTGGCCGCCCGCTCTCCTAATCCAGAGATTGTTATGCAGCTGCACCTACTATTCATTAGACAAGGTAGGTGGGGAGGAGGAGGGGGAACCCTCAGAAAGGTTCAGGAGCTGCGTTCCCGTGAGCTCCTGCTGAATTCAAGGCCTGTGCATATCGAGAAGGCCTTCCCACTGAGCCAGGGCCCTATCCCAATACATACACACAGGATGTTGCTTTAGGCTGAATCAGACCGATCTTGGTCCATCAAAGGTCAGTTATTGTCCGCTCTGACTAGCAGCTGCTCTCCAGAGTCTCATGCGGAGGTCTTCCACCTGCTTCCACATCCTTTAACTGGGAAAGCTGGGGGTTGAACCTGGGACCTTCTGCAAGCAGAGCAGATGCTGTAACACTGAGCCCCCTCTCCCTTCAAAGATGCCTGCCATTCACAACACCTCCAAAGCCCAGGCAAACAGGCATGCCTTGCAGAACCTCCTGAAGATCTCCAAGGGGGGGGGGGGCTCATCTCTCCAAGGAACCCCTCCCACAGAGCCAAAGCCATGATGGAAAAGGGCCAGGTAGGACAGTGGTAGGACAGCCAAGGTGTCTGCCCGATATCTGTGGCTGGTGCCCAGGGAGAAAGCCAGTTTGGTGTGGTGGTGAAGTGAGTGGACTCTTATCTGGGAGAACCGGGTTTGATTCCCCACTCCTCCTCTTGCAGCTGCTGGAATGGCCTTGGGTCAGCCAGAGCTCTCTTATCTGGGAGAACCGGGTTTGATTCCCCCCTCCTCCACTTGCAGCTGCTGGAATGGCCTTGGGTCAGCCAGAGCTCTCTTATCTGGGAGAACCGGGTTTGATTCCCCACTCCTCAACTTGCAGCTGCTGGAATGGCCTTGGGTCAACCATAGCTCTCTTATCTGGGAGAACCGGGTTTGATTCCCCACTCTTCCACTTGCAGCTGCTGGAATGGTCTTGGGCCAGCCAGAGCTCTATCTGGGAGAACCCGGTTTGATTCCCCACTCCTCCACTTGCACCTGCTGGAATGGCCTTAGGTCAGCCAGAGCTCTCTTATCTGGGAGAACCGGGTTTGATTCCCCACTCCTCCACTTGCAGCTGCTGGAATGGCCTTGGGTCAGCCAGAGCTCTCTTATCTGGGAGAACCGGGTTTCATTCCCCACTCCTCCACTTGCAGCTGCTGGAATGGCCTTGGGTCAGCCAGAGCTCTCTTATCTGGGAGAACCAGGTTTGATTCACAACTCCTCCACTTGCAGCTGCTGACATGGCCTTGGGTCAGCCAGAGCTCTCTTATCTGGGAGAACCCACTCCTCCACTTGCAGCTGCTGGAATGGCCTTGGGTCAGCCAGAGCTCTCTTATCTGGGAGAACCGGGTTCGATTCCCCACTTCTCCAGTTGCACCTGCTGAAATGGCCTTGGGTCAGCCACAGCTCTCGTAGTTGTCCTTGAAAGGGCAGATTCTGGGAGAGCCCTCTCAGACCCACCTACCCCACAGGGTGTCTGCTGTGGGAGGGGGGGAAGGTAAAGGAGATTGTGACTGCTCTGAAACTCTGAGATTCAGAGTGGAGGGTGGTATATAAATCCAGTATCTTCGTCTTATGTATGGGGGGAGACGGTCTTCCTAGTATGTGGCCACGAAGGGCTTTAAAGGTCACAACCAGTATCTTGAATTGAACTCAGAAACAGACTAGCATCCAGAATGAAGAGCATTCACTATGGCAAAATCATGGGGATCCCATCAGGGCTTTCTTTGTAGTAAGAACTCCTTTGCATATTAGGCCACACCTCCCTGATGTAGCCAATCCTCCGGGAGCTTACAGGAGGCCCTGTACTAAGAGCCTTATAAGCTCTTGGCGGATTGGCTACACCAGGGATGTGAGGCCTAACGTGCAAAGGAGTTCCTGCTAAAAAAAAAAAAGCCTTGACAGGGAGACCAACAAAATGACAAAACGCGACTTGATGATGTCTGCACAGACAGCCATCAAAGGGCACCGGGCTGCCCTATCAAAGGGGCACACCCCTCCATCTCCTCACACTCAGGTCCCTTCACTCCTTCCTTATCAATCCCGAGCTGAGGCATGAACTCACATGCCACAAAAAGGAAGAGAAGCCAAGTTGGATCAGGCCAATGACCCCTCCAGTCCAATACTTTGTTGCACATAAGAACCTAAGAGAAGCCATGTTGAATGAGGCCAACGGCCCCTCCAGTCCAACACTCTGTGTCACGCATAAGAACCTAAGAGAAGACATGTTGGATCAGGCCAATGGCCCCTCCAGTCCAACACTCTGTGTCACAGAAGAACATAAGAGAAGCCCTGTTGGATCAGGTCAGTGGCCCATCCAGTCCAGCACTCTGTGTCACGCATAAGAACATAAGAGAAGCCATGTTGGATCAGGTCAATGGCCCATCCAGTCCAACACTCTGTGTCACAGAAGAACATAAGAGAAGCCCTGTTGGATCAGGTCAGTGGCCCATCCAGTCCAGCACTCTGTGTCACGCATAAGAACATAAGAGAAGCCATGTTGGATCAGGTCAATGGCCCATCCAGTCCAACACTCTGTGTCACAGAAGAACATAAGAGAAGCCCTGTTGGATCAGGTCAGTGGCCCATCCAGTCCAGCACTCTGTGTCACATAAGAACATAAGAGAAGCCATGTTGGATCAGGCCAATGGCCCCTCCAGTCCAACACTCTGTGTCACACACAAGAACCTAAGAGAAGCCATGTTGGATGAGGCCAATGGCCCATCCAGTCCAACACTCTGTGTCACACATAAGAACCTAAGAGAAGCCATGTTGGATCAGGCAAATGGCCCCTCCAGTCCAACACTCTGTGTCACACATAAGAACCTAAGAGAAGCCATGTTGGATCAGGCCAATGGCCCCTTCAGTCCAACACTCTGTGTCACATAAGAACATAAGAGAAGCCATTTTGGATCAGGCCAACGGCCCCTCCAGTCCAACACTCTGTGTCACACATAAGAACATAAGAGAAGCCATGTTGGATGAGGCCAATGGCCCCTCCAGTCCAACACTCTGTGTCACACATAAGAACCTAAGAGAAGCCATGTTGGATCAGGCCAATGGCCCCTCCAGCCCAACACTCTGTGTCACACACAAGAACCTCAGAGAAGCCATGTTGGATCAGGCCAATGGCCCATCCAGTCCAGCACTCTGTGTCACATAAGAACATATGAGAAGCCATGTTGGATCAGGCCAATGGCCCCTCCAGTCCAATACTTTGTCGCACATAAGAACATAAGAGAAGCCATGTTGGATCAGGCCAACGGCCCCTCCAGTCCAACACTCTGTGTCACACATAAGAACCTAAGAGAAGATATGTTGGATCAGGCCAATGGCCCCTCCAGTCCAACACTCTGTGTCACACACAAGAACCTAAGATAAGCCATGTTGGATGAGGCCAATGGCCCATCCAGTCCAACATTCTGTGTCACTGTGGCCAAAAAAAACAGGTGCCATCAGGTCCATGAGTGGGGCCAGAGCACTATAAGCCCTCCCACTGTGCTCCCCGCCCCCCCACAAAGCACCAAGAATACAGAGCATCGCTGCCCCAGACAGAGAATTCCAGCAATACGCTGTGGCTAATAATGTGAGAGCCAGTTTGGTGTAGTGGTTAAGGGCGCGGACTCTTATCTGGGAGAATCAGGTTTGATTCCCCACTCCTTCACTTGCAGCTGCTGGAGTGACCTTGGGTCAGCCATAGATCTTGCAGAGCTGTCCTTGAAAGGGCAGCTTGTGCGAGAGCTCTCTCAGCCCCAACAATCTCACAGGGTGTCTGTTGCGGGGGAGGAAGATAAAGGAAACTGTGAGCCACCCTGAGACTCTGAGATATAAATCCAATATCTTCTTCATAATAGCCACTGATGGGCCTCTGCTCCATGTTTATCCAATCCCCTCTTGAAGCCGTCTATGCATGTAGCTGCCACCACCTCCTGGGACAGTGAATTCCGCGTGTTAATCACCCTTTGGGTAAAAAAGTATTTCCTTTTATCCATTCTAACCCGACTGCTCAGCAATTTCACAGGGTGCCCACGAGTTCTTGTATTGTGAGAAAGGGAGAAAAGGACTTATTTCTCTGCCTTCTCTATCCCATGCATAATCTTGTCAAAGGAGCAGAGAGCCAGGACGAGAGACAACAAAGATCAACAAACGCAACCACGATGCTCGACTCCAGTCAAAAGAATAAAACATTGTTTTGCTTTATTAAACCATTTTGCAATCCTAAAATTTGAGCCGGGGGCCTCAAAATCATCAGGTTCTTACTCAGAAGATTATCAAAGCCACGTGACGAACTAGGCCGACCGAGCGAGGGGCTTTGGTTGGCACCTGTTGTCTTTGGCCAAGGTTTCCTTGCCTTCTCTCAGTTCTCAGTCCATGAGGGCAGGAGAAGGGAATTCAGAAGAACCAAAATGCGGTCTCCTGTCCTACAACCAGCATCTAGCCCATAGGGATCCTTCAAACTCTGCCTCAGTTGGTAAAAAAAGGTGTTTGCAGACAGGCCATAGCCTGTGAAATTTATTCATGAAGCAACCGTGTGATTCCCCCTCCCCCATGAAGTAACACTTTCAAACAGAGCCAGAGTCCAACCTGACTCTGTTCTCTTAAAAAAAAAAAACCTGCAAAAACAGTAGTATCTGGAGGAAAAGGGAGCGGATTGTCACTGCCAACCTACTCAGGAGGACTGCAACAAAAGCCGAGAGGGGTGAGCTTCAATCTATGTCCCTCCCCCCACCAGAGCCCAGCCTCTCCTGTGCTCTCCCTGCGACCCAAACACAGGTAGCCCTGGAAGTGTCAAGCCCTCATTCTGTAAAAGGAATCTTTGGGCACTTGTGTGGCACGAAGCGTTTTGAATCGCTGAGGCACCAAAGGGCATACGCTCGAAGATATTGTCTTAAAATCCCTTCAGTTTTCCAGCGGGGGGTGGGGGGGAGGGGGGAAGGCATTTTGTGAACGCTGTAAAAAGCCTTTAAAATATACAGTAGGGGAAATCCGGCAGACTCCCCACAACCTTCTTTTTACTATGACTTCAGGTCTAAACGAGTAATTCTTGGAGGCGCTGGTGCAATCCATCGGGAAAAGTCTTTCAGGACAAATCTTTTCCGGTTCCCGACAGGAGAAAACACCAAAGCAACGCTTCCTGCTCACAGGGATCTGAGGTACATTCAAATCAAAGGCAGCAAGCCGGCCGGTCTCGCCGGCTCAAGGCGGTTGGCCTTCAGGTGTGCTGTCCATCATCTCGTCTGGGAAGGTCAGGGCAACTGCAGGAGATGTCCTCAATCGTCTTTTGCCGCTTCCGCTGGATCAGTTTCCCGCCGGTGAAGCCCAGCAAGCCCCCGCCGAGCGCGGCCGCAATTCCAGCCAACTTGAAACCGGCAAGGAGTCCGATCGGGCCCCCCACCACGCCGCCAATGAGCGCACCTGCCACAGGTAGAGCGGCCAGCTTGTACTTGGCAGCCTGCAAAAGACAAAAGGGGAGCAGGGGGGGGGGGGGGAGAGAAGGATCCTTCTCAGAACACCCATCTGCAAGGACGCCCCTTCTACCCCCCACTCCCACACTGCACTGTTAGAAACATGGGGCCATAGCTCCTCCCTTGGGGAGAAAGGGGGGAGGGAGAGCTTGCTTTGCCAGGCTCCCTCAATTGCACAGCAGAGCTACTGAGTCAAGTCTTTCTTCCTTCTATTGGCTGAGGCTCCTCCCCTTCCAGTCCCCCTGGGGAAGGAAGGAAAGAGCCAGAGCTTCCTTCGCCCAGTTCCCTGGATCCCATGGGAGAAATACAAGTCTCTCTTCCTTCTATTGGCTGAAGCTCCCCCTCAGTCCCCTGGGGAAGGAAGGAAAGAGCCAGAGCTTCCTTTGCCCAGTTCCCTGGATCCCATGGGAGAAATACAAGCCTCTCTTCCTTCTATTGGCTGAAGCTCCCCCTCAGTCCCCTGGGGAAGGAAGGAAAGAGCCAGAGCTTCCTTTGCCCAGTTCCCTGGATCCCCTGGGAGAAATACAAAGAAAGCACCTTTAAGACTAATGACTGCTAACGTTTTAAGTATGTTTTAAGTTTTCAAATATATATATATTTGTGTTTGTCTGTGTTCTTTATAAAATTTGTATCTCTCCTACCTAATCTTAAATAGAGACACACATGGCCCGGCCCGACATTGCCAGCCCGACAAGGTCTCTTTTATGCCAGATCTGGCCCTCATAACAAATGAGTTTGACACCCCTCCTCTACTGCATCCAGAAGCAGTACTGCTGATATCTTTTGTTTTGCCTTCTGAGTTACGTATCTTTCAGCCTTCCATTCCAAGTAGAAACTGAAGAGGAATAAAGTTTATCTTTGCAAGAGGAGGGACGGTGGCTCAGTGGTAGAGCATCTGCTTGGTAAGCAGAAAGTCCCAGGTTCAATCCCCGGCATCTCCAACTAGAAAGGGTCCAGGCAAATAGGCATGAAAAACCTCAGCTGGAGACCCAGGAGAGCCGCTGCCAGTCTGAGTAGACAATAGCGACTTTGATGGACCGAGGGTCTGATTCAGTAGAAGGCAGCTTCATGGGGAGGGACAGTGGCTCAGTGGTAGAGCACCTGCTTGGTAAGCAGGAGGTCCCAAGTTCAATCCCTGGCATCTCCAACTAAAAAGGGTCCAGGCAAGTAAGTGTGAAAAACCTCAGCTGGAGACCCTGGAGAAAGAGCCGCTGCCAGTCTGAGGAGACAAGACTGATTTTGATGGACCGAGGGGGGTCTGATTCAGTAGAAGGCAGCTTCATATGTTCATATGTCCTTGTTGTTTGGGTTACTGAAGGTACATACAGTGAGGCGTACATCAAGTGATCCTGCCTCACTCGGCGCATTTTTTAAAAAAATTTATTTATTTATTTAACTTTATTTATGCTCCGCTTTTTCACTGGGATTCAAGGTGGATTACACGGGGGGAGTCAATATGATCGACAATTGGGACGTTCAGTGAACAAGGCAATGGGATTAGGCTTGTGAACTAATCAGAAATCTAAAAGCAGAACTGAAACAAACCCTAAGTATTAGCATACTTCTTCACCCAAAGGGTGATTAACATGTGGAATTCACTGCCACAGGAGGTGGTGGCAGCTACAAGCATAGACAGCTTCAAGAGGGGATTGGATAAAAATATGGAGCAGAGGTCCATCAGTGGCTATTAGCCCCAGTATATATATGTGTGTGTGTGTATACATACACACACACACACACACACACACACATATATATATATATATATATATATATATATATATATATATATTGGCCACTGTGTGACACAGAGTGTTGGACTGGATGGGCCATTGGCCCGATCCAACATGGCTTTCCTTATGTTCTTAGCATGGCACACTAAACACTGCAAAATCATGTAGCAGGATCCTCGTTTCAGCAAGATAAACGGAGTAGTACAGGCCACAGTCCCTAGTTGGTTCCCCAAGTAACTTTGCGAATTGTTTATCACAATGCAGCTCTACGGCCTGCATATTTCGAGCTGTTAAGGGAGGATTCTGTCGAGTAGGAAAGTTACCTGTACACCTGAGAAAATGGGAGTCTCATCATGAGGTTTTTGCCCAGTATGCTTCACCGCCAGCCTTCCATTCTGCAGACCCAGGCCCCACTCCATACTGCGCGCTTTGCTAGTTTCTGCATGTCCTTCCCAAGAAGCACCGTCTGCGTCACCTTACAGGCGAGCACAGCAGATATGGCCGCGGGCCAGCGGATCCAGAGCCCTACCTTCCCCAGGCTTCTGGTTCCCTCCTCGACGTTCGCCGTGGCAGTGTTGACGTGGTCTTCGATCCGGTCGATCCTCTCCTGCTGGGCCTGGGTGCAAAGCAACAACGGAGTGAGCCGAGCTGCCTGGAAGCAGCAGGAAGCCAGCAAGCATCCTTAGAAAGTCTATCACCGGGACTCTGGTTGCGGCTATCGCTAGCTGCCTTCTAGGCAGGTCACAGTGTCTGATAAACTCACTCAGACCACAAAATGAGAGAGAAGAATTTCCCCCCCACAAGTCAATGTAAGGGAGCAGGAGCACACAAGACGTTGCCAGAAGACAGAGGAAATGACTTCTGGGGAAAGTTACATCATGAACTTGCATTATTGCTTCAAGAGAATTCAATTCTTTGTTTCCTTTTTTCATGACTCAGAAGTAAAGTAAAGAGACTGGCTCTTTAGCTTGGAGAAAGGTCGACTGAGGCGTGACATGATAGAGCCAGTTTGGTGTAGTGGTTAAGTGCACGGACTCTTATCTGGGAGAACCGGGTTTGATTCCCCACTCATCCACTTGCAGCTGCTGGAATGGCCGGGGGTCAGCCAAAGCTCTCAGAGAGTTGTCCTTGAAAGGGCAGCTTCTGGGAGAGCCAGTTTGGTGTAGTGGTTAAGTGCACAGACTCTTATCTGGGAGAACCGGGTTTGATTCCCCACTCCTCCACTTGCACCTGCTGGAATGGCCTAGGGTCAGCCAGAGCTATGGCAGAGGTTGTCCTTGAAAGGGCAGCAGCTAGGAGAGCCCTCTCAGTCCCACCCACCTCACAGGGGGTCTGTTGCTGGGGAGGAACATAAAGGAGATTGTGAGCCGCTCTGAGACTCTGAGATTCGGAGTGGAGGGCAGGATATAAATCCAATATCATCATCATCATGATAGAGGTTTACAAGATTATGCATGGGATAGAGAAGGTAAAGAAGGACTTTTCTCCCTTTCTCACAATACGAGAACTCGTGGGCACTCAATGAAATTGCTGAGCAGTTGGGTTAGAACGGATAAAAGGAAGTCCTTCACCCAAATGGTGATTAACACAAGCATAACCAGCTTCAATCTCTCTCTCTCTCTCTCGGCTTGGCTTCGCGAACGAAGATTTAAGAAGGGTGCTTCAATAGGGGTTTGGATAAACATCCGGAGCAGAGGTCCATCAATGGCTATTAGCCACAGCTTATAGTTGGAACTTTCAGTCTGGGGCAGTAATGCTCTGTGTTCTTGGCGCTTGGGGGAGGGCACAGTGGGAGGGCTTCACAGTTGGATGGACCTCCTGATGGCACCTGAAGTTTTTTGGCCACTGTGTAACACAGAGTGTTGGACTGGATGGGCCATTGGCCTAATCCAACATGGCTTCTTTTATGTTTTTATGTGTGACACAGAGTGTTGGACTGGAGGGGCCATTGGCCTGATCCAACATGGGTTCTCTTAGGTTCTTATGCATGACACAGAGTGTTGGACTGGAAGGGCCATTGGCCTGATCCAACATGGCTTCTCTTAGGTTCTTCTGTGTGACACAGAGTGTTGGACTGGAGGGGCCACTGGCCTGATCCAACAGGGCTTCTCTTATGTTCTTCTGTGTGACACAGAGTGTTGGACTGGAGGGGCCATTGGCCTGATTCAACATGGCTTCTCTTAGGTTCTTCTGTGTGACACAGAGTGTTGGACTGGAGGGGCCACTGGCCTGATCCAACATGGCTTCTCTTATGTTCTTATGTGACACAGAGTGTTGGACTGGAGGGGCCATTGGCCTGATCCAACATGGCTTCTCTTAGGTTCTTCTGTGTGACACAGAGTGTTGGACTGGAGGGGCCACTGGCCTGATCCAACAGGGCTTCTCTTATGTTCTTATGGCTCTTGCTATACTCACATTAACCACCAGAGAGAAGTCAGTCACTAGACTGCCAAGTTCAATCAGGTCCTGCAACAAAATGCAAAAAAACATTCCATTTTTCCTTATAAAATTATTTTATTTATTATTTTATTAAGTCCATATCCCGCCCTCCCCATAAGCAGGCTCAGGGCTGCTAATTAGCTTACGAGCCACAAAAGAGCGGCTTGAAGCAGCCGTGGAGACAGAGGTACCTCTTCCAAAGTTTCCCACGATTCAGCAGCATTTTGATCCTGGGGGATTTCGGGGAGCGGAGAAAACAGCTGGCTATAACTGTGAGAGGCGCCTTCCGTTTCGGGGTCATGAAACGTCTCTGAGCAGAAAGAGTGTCGGTCTTAGGAACATGCAGCGCCCATACATCAAGAAACAGCTCAGTTCTCGCACAATAAGCCGCATGAACTTCTCTAGAGTAAATACCTACCATCAAGGGCCAGGCGTCAGCCCAAGAGCAGAAAAAGGACACAATCCTTGGAGCCTACGGCAACCTTTAGGAATTCTGATCTATCCTGGGACGGAGGTAGAATGCGCAGCACAAATGGACAAATGGACATCTGAAGCTGCCTTCTACTGAATCAGACCCTTGGTCCATCAAAGTCAGTCTTGTCTACTCAGACTGGCAGCGGCTCTCCAGGGTCTCAAGCTGAGGTTTTCCACACCTATATGCCTAGACCCTTTTTAGTTGGTGATGCCGGGGATTGAACCTGGGACCTTCTGCTTACCAAGCAGGTGCTCTACCACTGAGCCACCGTCGCTCCCCTAAAGGTTTTGGGAGATCCATTGTTCATATGAACATCTGAAGCTGCCTTCTACTGAATCAGACCCTCCTCGGCTCATCAAAGTCAGTCTTGTCTACTCAGACCAGCAGCGGCTCTCTAGGGTCTCAAGCTGAGGTTTTTCATGCCTATTTGCCTGGATCTTTTTTAGTTGGAGATGCCGGGGATTGAACCTGGGACCTTCTGCTTACCAAGCAGGTGCTCTACCACTGAGCCACCATCCCTCCCCTAAAGGTTTTGGGAGATCCATTGTTCATATGAACATCTGAAGCTGCCTTCTACTGAATCAGACCTTCAATCCATCTAAGTCAGTAGTGTCTACTCAGACTGGCAGCGGCTCTCCAGGGTTTCAAGCTGAGGCTTTTCACTCCTATTTGCCTGGACCCTTCTTAGTTGGAGATGCTGGGGATTGAACCTGGGATCTTCAGCTTACCAAGCAGAAGCTCTACCACTGAGCCACCGTCCCTCCCCCAAATGCTACAGGATGCATGCTCTCGCCTTCAAGATCTGCTTGTGGCAGAATTTCTTTTGGGATTGGGTCTCTTATGAAATTGGCCACAAGGGGTCCAAGCTATCCAGCACTATCATGCATTCATATTGCTAATAACAGCTTAGGCCAGGGGTGGCCAATGGTAGCTCTCCAGACTTTTTTGCCTACAACTCCCATCAGCCCCAGCCAGCATGGCCAATGGCTGGGGCTGATGGCAGTTGTAGGCAAAAAAAAACATCTGGAGAGCAACCGTTGGCCACCCCCGGCTTAGGCTGAGAGTTAGTTGTGAGAAATATAGGTCAGTAGAAGTAGGTGAAAGGGCAATCTTAGCCTTAAATATTTTGATTTGGCAGCATAATTGTTGATGTTAAGAGGTATGAGAAGAGCCGGATAGAGTAAAGCTAACTGGCCACCTGCTGATGTAGCTGGAAGTTGAGGACGTATATAAGATAAGATGACAATGAAATAGAGATAAGTGATGCCAGTTTCCTGGGGAAAGCTCTTTATAAACCCTGAGATTTTGGGAAAGGGTGTTGATCTGCACTAGATGAAGAAGATGATATTGGATTTATATCCCGCCCTCCACTCCAAAGAGTCTCAGAGCGGCTCACAATCTCCTTTACCTTCCTCCCCCACAACAGACACCCTGTGAAGTGGGTGGGGCTGGAGAGGGCTCTCACAGCAGCTGCCCTTTCAAGGACAACCTCTGCCAGAGCTATGGCTGACCCAAGGCCATGCTAGCAGGTGCAAGTGGAGGAGTGGGGAATCAAACCCGGTTCTCCCAGATAAGAGTCCGCACACTTAACCACTACACCAAACTGGCTCTCACTAGAGACAGTCTCTATGCTGGTCATGCCAAAAAAGGAAAATGGGACTTGGAAGCCATGAAATTAACAACTCTTGATAGAGATCTCTAATACAATTGGGACTTGGGACTTAGACTTTAACCAAGAAAATATCAACTGACAGGGCGTAGTCCCTGAAATAGGGACTTAAGACTTTTCATAGAATGCTTGGCTATAGAATTATGCTTAACTATGGAACTATGCTTGATTATAGAACTGAATTCTAACTGTATAACTGTATGAGCAAATGTACTAATGTTATCTAATTGTTTTGCTCTTCTGTGTATGTATTTTTAAGCCTTCTGTCCAGAGAAGAAACTTGGAGTCTAATAAAGTTTATCTGTAAGGTCTTGAAATTTATTAGTGTGCATGTATTAGCCTTCTGAAAACTGCAGGTTGTTTAGGTTACTGAGGTGTACGAAAGCAAATCCCGCCTCACTGCTATTTAAACAGCTGGCCAAACTGCATTCATCTTTGCTCCCATTAGAATATTTGCAAAGGATTTGTTGAATACTAACAAAAGAAGAGCAAGGCCTTGTGTGAGCGAAGCACACTGTGCTCCTACCAATTTCAATGGGGGAGTCTGTAATGCCTGCAAAATGGCAAGCCTGGCAGGGAGGCAGTGTTGTCTAGTGGTTAGACTGGCATCGGGAAGACCCAGGTTCAAATCCCTGCTCTGCCATGAGTTGGCTGGTGACCTCAGGCCAATCACAGTCACTCGACCTATCCTACCTCACAGGGTTGTTGTGGAGGATAAAACGGAGGAAGGAAGACCCACGTATGGTACACTGAGGTCTCTGGAGAACATGTAGGACAAAATATGTAGTTAGGTAGACTGGCCAGTCTTCTTGGGACTTCAGAGTACTTAACTCTGATGGGGTCATACCCAAAGTTACAAACTGCTATCATATCAATTACGGATCACTTTCCAGCAGTGACGTCTCAGCTGCTTCGATCTACCCTGTTCGCAAAGCTACTCTGTTCACCACAGAATGTGGTGGCAGCTACAAGCATTGCCAGCTTCAAGAGGGAACTGGATATCCATATGGAGCAGAGGTCCATCAGAGGCTCTTAGTCACAGCGTTTTGTTGGAACTCTCTGTCTAGGGCAAGTGATGCTCTGTATTCTTGCTGCTTGAGAAGGATAACAGTGTGAGGATTTCTAGTGTCCTGGCCCCACTGATGGACCTGATGGCACCTGGGTTTTTTGGCCATCTAGTCCAGAGTGTTGGACTGGATGGGCCACTGGCCTGATCCAATATGGCTTCTCTTATGCCTGGGGCAATGATGCTCTGTCTTCTTGGTGCTTGGGGGGCAACAGTGGGAAGAGTTCGGAGCCTGCTGGTGGACTTCCTGATGGCACCTGGGTTTTTTGCCACTGTGTGACACAGAGTGTTGGACTGGATGGGCCCCTGGACTGATCCAACAGGGCTCCTCTTATGTTCTTATGTCTGGGACAGTGATGCTCTGTATTCTTGGTGCTTATGCGGGGGAACAGTGTGAGGGCTTCTAGTGTCCTGGCCCCACTGATGGAACTCCTGATGGCACCTGGGGTTTTTTGGCCACTGTGTGACACAGAGTGTTGGACTGGAGGGCCCATTGGCCTGATCCAAGATGGCTTCTCTTAAGTTCTTAGTCTGGGACAGTGATGCTCTGTATTCTTGGTGCTTATGTGGGCTTCTAGTGACCTGGCCCCACTGATGGACCTCCTGATGGCACCTGGGGGGTTTTGGCCACTGTGTGACACAGAGTGTTGGACTGGATGGGCCATTGGCCTGATCCAACATGGCTTCTCTTATGTTCTTATGTCTGGGACAGTGATGCTCTGTATTCTTGGTGTTTATGTGGGCTTCTAGTGTCCTGGCCCCACTGATGAACCTCCTGATGGCACCTGGGGTTTTTTGGTCACTTGGTGACACAGAGTGTTGGACTGGATGGGCCACTGGCCTGATCCAACATGGCTCCTCTTATGTTCTTATGGGGCAGTGATGCTCTGTATTCTTGGTGCTTGGGAGGGGCAACAGGGTGAAGGCTTCTAGTGTCCTGGCCCCACTGATGGACCTCCTGATGGCACCTGGGTTTTTTGGCCACTGTGTGACACAGAGTGTTGGACTGGAGGGGTCACTGGCCTGATCTAACATGGCTTCTCTTATGTTCTTATGTGACACAGAGTGTTGGACTGGAGGGGTCAGTGGCCTGATCCAACATGACTCCTCTTATCTTATGTTCTTAAAGCTGAAGAGCACACACATGAAGCTGCCTTCTACTGAATCAAGACTCTTGGTCCACCCAAGATCAGTTTTGCATTCTGCGACTGGCAGTGGCTCTCTGGGGTCTCGGCAGAGGTCGTTCCCATCAATCACCACCTGGTGCTTTCAAACTGACATGCCGGGGATTGAACCTGGGGCCTTCTGCATGCCAAGCAGCGGCTCTTCCACTGAGCCAAGACCCCTCCCCACACCGGCACAAGGTTCAAAATATACCTCTTAAAAAGCTTCGTAAGGCCAGCCACGCCCTCTTACCTCCCGCGATGGTCATCGACCTGGTCAGCGGTGACTGAGCCGACGCCTCTCGTTCGTTCAACTGTCTTTTAAGTTCTTCCGCGGACTCTGAATGGAGCCGCAGAAATTCCTGGATGGCAGACAAGGCCTCCTCTTTCACCGGGCTGATCATCCGCTCCAGAGCCTGACGGTCTTCCTTTCGAACCCGCACGCAAAGCTTCTCCATCTCTCGGATATTTGCTCGCAGTTGCTGCAAGAGCGTTTTGTTTAAGAAGGCAACTTTTAACGCCATGAAAACCCCTGGGTGCCAGAAACAGCACAGCTGGCTCAGACAGAGCCTGGAGCAGAAAACTCACGCGCTTTTCTTTGGGTGGGAGAAATGGGGTGAGGGAAAGCAGGCCTGTGCCCCACTGCAGCCTGCGTTCATGACATTTCCATACACAGAAGGATTTTATAAACTAGCTCTCCTCTAAACCCACAGCTGGAAAGGGCTGTGGGGACCACATCGCTCCAGTCTTTATCCACGGATGCTGGCTTCCAATTTGCTTCCAAGCCCAATTCAACATGTTAGTACTGACCTTTAAAGCCCTATAGCGGGAGTGGCCAACGGTAGCTCTCCAGATGTTTTTCCCTACAACTCCCATCAGTCCCAAGCAGCATGGCCAATGGCTGGGACTGATGGGAGTTGTAGACAAAAAACATCTGGAGAGCTACTGTTGGCCACCCCTGCCCTATAGGGCTTGGGGCCAGTGGGCCTGAAGGACAATCTTATCCCATATGCACCTACTGATCGATGCTGGTCATCTTTGGAGGCCCCACTCTGAGTGTGTTTTGGATCAACATCTGGAGCAGAGGTCCATCAGTGGCTATTAGCCAAAAGGTATAGATGGAACTCTCTGTCTGGGGCAGCGATGCTCTGTATTTTTGGTGCTTTGGGGGGGGGGGCAACAGTGGGAGGGCTTCTAGTGTCCTGGCCCCACTGGTGGACCTGCTGATGGCACCTGGGGTTTTTTGGCCACTGTGTGACACAGTGTTGGACTGGATGAGCCATTGGCCTGATCCAACATGGCTTCTCTTATGTTCTTATGTGTGGAGCAGTGATGCTCTGTATTCTTGGTTCCTTGTGGGGGGCACAGTGGGAGGGCTTCTAGTGTCCTGGCCACACTGATGGACCTCCTGATGGCACCTGGGTTTTTTGGCCACTGTGTGACACGGAGTGTTGGACTGGATGGACCATTGGCCTGATCCAACATGGCTTCTCTTATGTGCCCCCACCAGGTGAGGCTTAGACAGGTGCAACACGGAAGGACCCTTTCAGTTAGACACCAAAATTTTGGAACGTCTTCCCCAAGGAGATCTATCCGTCTCCCTCTCACACATCACAACCGAGGCACCTCTGGATGGCAAGTGTTGTGATTTTGTTGTCTGGGCTTGTGTTTTTTTTAACCAGCATTCGCAATAAACCCCAGTAAGAGCTTCTCTCTTGACTTTTCCAACCACTTATTTTCTTACCTGCACTGTGCGCCCCGCATTGATGTGCTCTTCGTGCAACCGGTCCCACAGACTGCATCTCTGGTACTAGGGAGAAGGGGAGAATCAGTGTCGGGATGGGCAAGTCTGCAACACATCAGTAATTATAGAGTTAACCTTGTTATTGCTACGCAACAGGAAGTCACATGTGTTTACTGTAACCTATCTGTTAGCTAGAGAGAAAGCCCTCGAAAGTCTGTAGGAGGTCTTAGTTCAATGACCAGTAATTGAGTGCTGTGATTGGAAATCAATGTATTGCCTAATCTGCATTTTATGGCATCTCTTCCTCCCTTTGTCTAAGTTTGGAGAAGAGGAGCCGTTCCTAGCATTGTACTCAGGATGTAAACACGTAGGAGTTAGCGTTTGTTATTTTACTCCCAGTTTACCCTTCCCTTGTAGTTTTAAGGAAAGCAATCATATTCTTTTAAACACACAAAGGGCCTCTGCGTATTTCTCTGCTGTGCTACTCGTTTCTAACTCTGCTGCATAATATTTTTCTCTAAGAATATCCAATAATCAGCTTAGTGGATATTACGGAGCAGAGGTCCAGCTTTTGAGGGTTAATGGCATATCACAAAAATGCTTTTAGAAACAAAAGCCTTACGCAGCCTGGGACCTACATACCTACATACCTATAGGACCGTCTCTCCCCATACGAGCCCTGGAGGCCTCTACGAGCGGCCAACCAACATCTTCTGACCATCCCTGGCCCAAAGGACATCCGGCTTGTCTTGACCAGGGCCAGCCTTTTCAGTCCTGGCCCCAACCTGGTGGAATCAGCTCCCCAAGGAGATACGGGCCCTTCAGGATTTATTGCTATTCTGGAGGGCTTGTAAAACGGAGCTGTTCCGCCAGGCTTTTGGCAGAGGCAGGTGGGCGTCCTCACACCAGCTAGCTGGCTTCCCTGCACTGACCACATCCTGTGTTTCAATCTGTGAAGGATGTACATATCTTATGTATATGTGTGTGTGTGTGTGCCACTGTGTGACACAGAGTGTTGGACTGGATGGGCCAATGGCCTGATCCAACATGGCTTCTCTTATGTTCTTATGAGACACAGTGTTGGACTGGAGGGGCCACTGGCCTGATCCAGCATGGCTTCTCTTATGTTCTTATGTGAAACAGAGTGTTGGACTGCATCGGCCATTGGCCTGATCCAACATGTTCTTATGTGACACAGAGTGATGGACTGGATGGGCCACTGGCCTGATCCAACAGGGCTTCTCTTATGTTCTTATGTGACACAGAGTGTTGGACTGGAGGGGCCATTGGCCTGATCCAACATGGCTTCTCTTATGTTCTTATGTGTGACACAGAGTGTTTTACTGGAGGGGCCATTGGCCTGATCCAACATGGCTTCTCTTATGTTCTTATCTGTACACTGACGCTGCCTGATTTTATGTCATTTTAATGGTTTTAACTGTTTAAATTTAACTGTTTTATGATGTGATTTTGACTGCTTTATCATGTTATAATCTGCCCTGAGCCCGACTTGGGAAAGGGCAGACTAGAAATCAGCAAAAACAAATAAATAAATAAAAAGGTGTTTAAGAAGATGCGCATTTTCCAGGAATGGATCTACCCTTCCTAAAGAAAAAAAACACTCAAGAGGCAAACTCGAGATTGTAATGGCAGAATATGTGAAATCGCTCCATGTTCAAACAGCACCTCCCATTACGAAACAAATCCACAAAGCAACATTAGTCACAATCATAGTTCTGTACCCCCAACTTCAACGGTATTTAGAACCAAATAAAAACCTGCCATTCTATCTTCAGATATTAACAGGATTGGATGGAAAACAAACCCGTCAGGAAATTAAAGTGAAGATGGACACACATAAAGTTGCCCTATGCTCAATCAGACCATTGGTCCAGCAAGGTCCGTGTTGTCAGACTGGCAACAGCCTTCCAAGGTCTCAGGCTGAGTTCTGTCACATCACCTCCTACCTGGGCCTTTTTAACGGGAGATGTCAGCCGGGTCTTCGGGCTCTGCACTGGCTGCCAATAATATACCGAGTCCGGTACAAGGTGCTGGTCATTACCTTTAAAGCCCTATATGGCCTAGGACCTGCCTACCCGAAGGACCATCTCTCCCCACATGTTCCCCAGAGAGTACTGAGATCGGGAACCCAAAATCTTCTCGTTATCCCTGGGCCAAAAGAAGCCCGCTTAAAATCTACTAGGGACAGGGCCTTCTCTGTTATGGCCCCTACATGGTGGAACCAGCTGCCGGAGGAGGTGAGGGCCCTGCGGGACCTTATTCAGTTCCGCGGGGCCTGTAAGACAACCCTCTTCCGGCTAGCTTACATCTAACTGACAGAGGAAATTAAATGTAGCTCTGTCTGATCCTTACTATGCATACTGCCGAAATGCTTAATGTTTTAAGGTTTTAATTGTTTTGAATGTTTTTAAATGTTTATATAAATGCCAATCTAAAATTTTATGTTTGACTTACCTGTTGTGAGCCGCCCTGAGCCACCTTGGTGGGAAGGGCGGGATATAAATCATAAATAAATAAATAATAAGAAGAAGATATTGGATTTATATCCCGCCCTCCACTCTGAAGAGTCTCAGAGCGGCTCACAATCTCCTTTACCTCCTCCCCCACAACAGACACCCTGTGAGGTAGATGAAGATATTGCAGTTATATCCCGCCCTCCACTCAAGAGTCTCAGAGCGGCTCACAATCTCCTTTACCTTCCTCCCCCACAACAGATACCCTGTGAGGTGGGTGGGGCTGGAGAGGGCTCTCACAGCAGCTGCCCTTTCAAGGACAACCTCTGCCAGGGCTATGGCTGACCCAAGGCCATTCCAGCAGGTGCAAGAGGAGGAGTGGGGAATCAAACCCAGTTCTCCCAGATAAGAGTCCGCACACTTCACCACTACACCAAACTGGCTAAATAAACCAGGGACCTTCTGCGTGCCAAGCAGAGGCTCTACCACTGAGCCATGCTCTTCCCCAGAAAGATGCTATTATTTAATCATCGTTTACCGATGGTGTTACTCCCCATTCGCTTTAGAAGACATCCTCTTTAGAAGACCCTGTAAACAAATATGTGTTACCATTGGTGTGACCTTTATCCAGAACAGTTAAGCCAAATTTGCCAGCGATATGTTTGAAAAGGAATAGGTATCAAATGCAGGGGAAAATGTTAGCAGCTCCCATGCCTTTTTAAATTTTTGCTCAATCCGATTTTCCACTGCAGAAAAGGTATTTTGGCTCCACAAACTGTTTTTACGGCAAGCTCAGAATGCAACCAGGGCGGGGGACGGAAGGGGGGGGGAGCATTTCCAAGTGATAAATGGTTCCAGTTAGAAGGGTCTATTAGTTACAGATGCATGTATCCAAAATCTTTCCTCCCAGTTGGGCTGTTAGCGAATCGTGTTCTCCCGGCAGCTGTACCACAACTGCTTTATTTATTTTCATGGATTAGGTTGCGTATCTGTTCCACAAACTGCTAAGCCACATTCCGTAGTAAGACTTCAATCAAAAAACTTCCGTTTCACTTGTATTTGGCTGATGCCAGGCTAATATTTCATTACTCCTGTTTAACATAAAGATTGTACATTAGACAAAAAAGGGAATCACAGTTGATGAGACAAGCAACGAAAGAAACTACTGTGATATCCTGGCTAACAAAATGTTTAATAAAACCACTTAAAAACCTTCGTATTATCTTTTCATGCGTCGTATTGTAACAGAGGTCCAATTCTCACATTCCCATAATACAAAATAAATCCTATGAGCACCCGGATGTAGGCTCATTTCGTCAATGGACTTCCTCAGGAGAAATCCTTCCTATGTCCTGCTATGGCCCGCTTAAAATCAACACTGAAGTGGCTTTGCGCTAAATTGCTCTCAAAAGAATGGCTTGTTTGAAATTACAATTAAAAACAAATATGTAATTCTAAAGAGTATAAGAGCAATTGGCCATCTAAAGAACAGCTTGCTTTTAGTAAAATATTGTAGAGAGCTATTGGCCAGCAAACTCCAGAAGGCTTGTGCCTCTGGTTAAAAGAATAAGCTTGGACTGGCTCAAGCTTGAATTTAAACTAAATCAAAAGAGTTTCCGGTTCATTAGGAAGAACTTCCTGAGCGTTAGAGCGGTTCCTCAGTGGAACAGGCTTCCTCCTTGGGAGGTGGTGGGCTCTCCTTCCTTGAAGGTTTTTAAACAGCTAGATGGCCATCTGACAGCAATGGAGATCCTGTGAATTTAGGGGGAGGCGTTTGTGAATTTCCTGCATTGCGCAGGGGGTTGGACCTAGATGACCCTGGAGGTCCCTTCCAACTCTATGATTCTAAGCTCCTAATACAAATATATGCACTTAAGTGTCATTAAGTGAATGAGAGAACTTGAGGTAGTAGAAGACGTAGCAGAAGGACACATTGGGTTGATACTAGAGGCTGGTAACCCTGGAAGAAACATAGGAAGGATTACTCCTGAAGAAGTCCATTGACGAAATGAGCCTACATCCGGGTGTTCATAGGACCTTTTTTGTATTATGGGAATGTGAGAATTGGACCTCTGTTACAATACAATGTATATAAAGATAATATGAAGGTTTTCAAATGGTTTTATTAAACATGTTAGCCAGCATATTACAATTGTCGTTTCTTTCGCTGCTTGTAACATAAAGACTGAGGAGAAATACTGACCTTCTCGATATTTATCTGATGCTTCCGCAGTCTCTCCAAATCCGTTGGAATCGCAACTTTAATAAACTTCTGGATAGCCGGCTCGAGGCGACGCAGATTAAGTTTTTCCTCCTCATCAGACATCTTCACGCTTTCCAAGTCAGGGCCAGGCGAGCAAATGCTGTACTTACCTAAATTAACTGTCAGAAATGTTTTAAGCTTTAACACAGTACCGAATTCCCAGTACAAGCACACTTGTTCAGGGGCTTTCTTGTAATTTTTCTGTGCATGGAAGAGTCAATCAGGTCTATGGCATTTTTTCAAATCCTTTGGTGTGTTCACACTACACAAGGGGTGTCAAACAGGTGGCCTAGGGGCCGAATCAGGCCCCCGGAGGGCTCCTATCAGGCCCCCGAGGAACAGCCATCTGCTTCCTTCTCCCTCTCTCTTGCTTCCTTCTGCGCAACAGTTTGCTTTGCCAGGCTTGCTCAATCGCATAGGAGCTACAGAGCAAAGCCTCTATTTTTCTCTATTGGCTGAGGCTCCTCCCTTAGGGAGGAAGGGCGAGGAGCTTGCTTTACCAGGCTCTCTCAATGACACAGCAGAACTACCGAGCCAAGCCTCGTTTCCTTCTATTGGCTGAGTGTCAGACTTGGAACTTCAAAGCAAACGGACCATAGTTTGTAGCAGCTTAATCCATTTTATTTGAGAACTAGTTGTCTGAAGCAAGGACAAATTGAGTTTGATACATTTCAAAGTATTACAGGCTATTTTAACCTCTAACATCAAAAGCTAAACAATAAAGTCACTCTCACACATTTGGGAGGCAATAGCCGGTTCCCAGGCCTCCTTATCTCTTCCTCGAGGAAGGACCCCTGCTGGTTACCTTGAGGCGCCCTATCTTCAAAGCTCTGTTACACTTGTTAGGGCTGCGCTAAGAATTCCCATGGGAATCTGGTTATTGTTACAACAGTGTTTGAAATGCAAGCTCTTATCTAAAGGGTTAGTAAAGACATTCAAAATGGGGCTAGTCAGGGCAAGAGAACATGAACAGTTAAGATACAATGTCTGACACAGAGGCTCCTCCCCCTCCTGGACCCCTGGGGAAGGAAGGAAAGAGCCAGAGCTTCCTTTGCCCAGTTCCCTGGATCCCATGGGAGAAATACAAGCCTCTCTTCCTTCTATTGGCTGAAGCTCCCCCAGTCCCCTGGGAAGGAAGGAAAGAGCCAGAGCTTCCTTTGCCCAGTTCCCTGGATCCCATTGGAGAAATACAAGCCTCTCTTCCTTCTATTGGCTGAAGCTCCCCCTCAGTCCCCTCGGGAAGGAAGGAAAGAGCCAGAGCTTCCTTTGCCCAGTTCCCTGGATCCCATGGGAGAAATACAAGCCTCTCTTCCTTCTATTGGCTGAAGCTCCCCCTCAGTCCCCTCGGGAAGGAAGGAAAGAGCCAGAGCTTCCTTTGCCCAGTTCCCTGGATCCCATGGGAGAAATACAAGCCTCTCTTCCTTCTATTGGCTGAAGCTCCCCCTCAGTCCCCTGGGGAAGGAAGGAAAGAGCCAGAGCTTCCTTTGCCCAGTTCCCTGGATCCCATGGGAGAAATACAAGCCTCTCTTCCTTCTATTGGCTGAAGCTCCCCCTCAGTCCCCTCGGGAAGGAAGGAAAGAGCCAGAGCTTCCTTTGCCCAGTTCCCTGGATCCCATGGGAGAGATACAAGCCTCTCTTCCTTCTATTGGCTGAATCTCCCCCTCAGTCCCCTGGGAAAGGAAGGAAAGAGCCAGAGCTTCCTTTGCCCAGTTCCCTGGATCCCATGGGAGAAATACAAGCCTCTCTTCCTTCTATTGGCTGAAGCTCCCCCTCAGTCCCCTGGGGAAGGAAGGAAAGAGCCAGAGCTTCCTTTGCCCAGTTCCCTGGATCCCATGGGAGAAATACAAGCCTCTCTTCCTTCTATTGGCTGAAGCTCCCCCTCAGTCCCCTGGGGAAGGAAGGAAAGAGCCAGAGCTTCCTTTGCCCAGTTCCCTGGATCCCAGGGGAGAAATGTAAAGAAAGCACCTTTAAGACCAACGAATGCTAATGCTTTCAGCATGTTTTAAGTTTTTTTTTTAAAAAAAATCTTTAATTGCGTTTGCGTCCTTTATAAAGTTTATATTTTTGCTACCTAATCTTTAAATAGGTACACACATGGCCCCCGCCCGACATAGCCCAGTCCGACAAGGTCTCATTTATGTCAGATCCCCTGCACTACACTATATAATGTGTTTCACATCCAGATTTTTGCTATTCTTACGCAGTAAAATCCGGATGTGAAACACATTATTTTCTGTAGTGTGAATGCACCACTTGTCTCTGACACATTTGCCAGCCAAAGAAAAACTTGGCGGCGAAGGTGAGCAAAGGGGAAAGCTCTTGTATCACACAGATGTACAAGACTGTGTCCCGGCCACTAGCCAACCGTACTGTCTGTTTTAGGGGATGATTCCAATCGTGTTCGTGAAGCACTTCATACTGGGATAGAGTTAAAAAAAACAACAACCCTTACACAGTATCCCCATTTCTCAGGTAAGGAAGGAAAAATGCTGTTAAAACAAATTACAAAGACGATCTGATTCCAACGGTAACAAGAAAAAGAATTTTTTGCTTACGAACACAGAAGCACATCTTACATGTTCCTATTCATGTAGGTACATTTACATATGGTGAACAGATTAACTTTAAAAGGTTAACTTGCTAGAGCTCCAAACCCAGGTTAAGAGGGAGCCCATATAAGATGAAAACAGAAGGGAAAAGCCAGGGTCGAAGAGGATCACCATCTAACTGAGGTGGGCAGTTCCCCCAAGTGAGGGAATTCTCCTAACCCACTCACCCCCAGGCTAGATCCTCTTGCATGCAGAGTTGCAACAGCCAACACTTTGAACAGTTAAAGCACAGTACAAATGCTAAGTATTGTTATCATCTTATACCAAAGCTACATTATATCCCTCTAGTCAATATTATATACTGCAGAGTATCTTACTAAATAGCAAAAGCTATAAGGACGTCTCCACTCTCAATTTCTCGCTGCCTCTACCACTGCTGACCTTTCCCTCAGTTTCTAGTCTGAAACAGCGGTCTCACCAAATTGCAATCACCTTTAACAGAAATGCTTAGCATTAGAAGCTTGCCATGTTTCAGGAGCACACCACAATCTACGTTTACATCAGATCTGCCTGTTTCAGTCACAGTATCATCTACTAAGAATTTAGCAAAACGAGGGCCTGGGAGTTCCCACCAATTACAGCTCTTGTGAAGGATGTTTCTACTTTTCTAAATTCCATCTGGATTTCACATAATTATATCCCATCTTGTATACTTCCTGCGTTTCACAGCCCTTTGGCTGTGGGGGTGACAACCTAAGAACAATGGAACAGACCTGTCGGATGGGTTCAACAGTCCATCTAGTCCAGCATCCTTTTCCCCACAGTGGCCAGCCAGGGCCTTTGGAGGGCCAACAATAAGAGCCCTGCTGGATCAGACCAATAGTCTATCTCAGGGGTGGCCAACAGTAGCTCTCCAGATGTTTTTTGCCGACATGGCCAATGGCTGGGGCTGATGGGAGTTGTAGGCAAAAAACATCTGGAGAGCTACCGTTGGCCACCCCTGGTCTATCTAGTTTAATATCCCTTCTCACACAGCAGCCTACCAGTTCCTACGGAGGGCCAACAACAGGGCAGAGAGATCGAGGCCCATGCCAGAGGTTGCCTCCTGGCTCTCGGATTCAGAGGCTGACTGCCTCTAAATATAGAGGTTCCCTTTAGCGTCCACGGCTAGCAGCCGCTGATAGACTCGTCCAGACCTCTCCTCCATGAGTCTATCCAATCCCCTTCTAAAGGTGTTTATTCCTGTGGCCCTCACAACACCCCCTAACAGCAAATGCCACATTTTAATCACTCTCTGTGTAAAGCAGTGTTTCCCTTTCTCTGTCCTGAACGTACTGCCCATCAGCTTCATCAGACACCCTTGAGTTCAAGTATTTAGGGGGGGGGGGACAAAAATGTCTTTGGCAGCTCCTTCCACCCCATCCATCATTTTACAAACCTCTATCGCTTCCCCCCATTATCCTCTTTCCTAAACTGAAAGCTTTTTTCTTCTTTAGGGTTTGTAGAATCTTTCGGGCTCAAGTGCCGTGTTCTACTGGAGAAAGTTTTCCTTCCAGACGTTTCGTTCTCAGCTGCGGAGAACATCCTCAGTGGCGTTGCAGCCGGAGCAGGCGCTCTGACCTTCTTGGCCGCTGTGCATTGAGCAGCCTCAATGCACAGCAGCCAAGAAGGTCAGAGCGCCTGCTCCGGCTGCAACGCCGCTGAGGATGTTCTCCGCAGCTGAGAACGAAACGTCTGGAAGGAAAACTTTCTCCAGTAGAACACGGCACTTGAGCCCGAAAGATTCTACAAACCCTAATGATGTTACCAGCCGTGAAAACCTGAAATCTTGTTTCTTCTTCTTCAAAAATACACATACAGCTCCACTATGAGGACCATCCTCAGGAAACTAGGGCTCCAGTCCACCAGACTCAACGTCCTCCGATCTGGGGCCGACTGTTTCCAACCAGCTGCCATCCCGAGACAGCCTTTCCGTGTCTACTACAGCTGACCCTGGAGCTTTCTCTTTCGCTTCCTCCAGCTCTTGAAATGACAGGCAACAGCCGAAGGGAAGGCAGAGAGAGACGCCAGACTCTTCCTGCCGGGAAATCACCAGCTGCAGCCCGACGCCTGGCCCAACACAGCAGGCAGAAATCAACACACGCCCAAGAACTAGTCAGCCACAGGGGCACACAGGTTAGGGGGCTGCGATCACACATGCTATATAATGCATTTTCAATGCTCCTTCCAGCTGGATTTTACTGTGTGACCTGGCAAAATACAGTCAGAAAGTGGATTGAAAGTGCATTATTTAGTGTTTAAAAAAAAAAGATTTTATTTTATTGACTCTAATCCAATACAAAGGGAGTATAGCGAAAATAAATAATAAAAATATAAATCTAACATACAAGAATCCAATTTAGATCACGCTAGCAAACAATTTACAAAATAAGATGCTAGGTATTAAGGAGAAGAAGAATTGCAGATTTATACCCAGCCCTTCTCTCTGAATCAGAGACTCAGAGCGGCTTACAATCTCCTTTCCCCACAACAGACACCCTGTGAGGTGGGTGGGGCTGAGAGGGCTCTCACAGCAGCTGCCCTTTCAAGGACAACCTCTGCCAGAGCTCTGGCTGACCCAAGGCCATTCCAGCAGCTGCAAGTGGAGGAGGGGGGGAATCCAACCCAGTTCTCCCAGATAAGAGAGCTCTGGCTGACCCAAGGCCATTCCAGCAGGTGCAAGTGGAGGAGTGGGGAATCAAACCCGGTTCTCCCAGATAAGAGAGCTATGGCTGACCCAAGGCCATTCCAGCAGCTGCAAGTGGCGAAGTGGGGAATCAAACCCTGTTCTCCCAGATAAGAGAGCTCTGGCTGACCCAAGGCCATTCCAGCAGGTGCTAGTGGAGGAGTGGGGAATCAAACCCGGTTCTCCCAGATAAGAGAGCTCTGGCTGACCCAAGGCCATCCCAGCAGCTGCAAGTGGAGGAGTGGGGAATCAAACCCGGTTCTCCCAGATAAGAGTCCACGAACTTAACCACTACACCAAACTGGCTCTCTATTTCTTAAGAATTCTTAAGAAATAAGAAACAGCCTGCAATTCATTCTATTAGGCAAAAAGGAAATATTCCCAAAGAATTCCAAAACTGGGACCCAAAGTAAAACATAATCTATAACCAAATCAGTATCATTTTCGAAGAAAGGGCTATCCATTGTCTTACCCATTACATTACATTGTCTTACCCATTACATACTGGTCCCATAACTTATCATACCACATGAAAGTGCATGGTTTCGTGTGTGTGATTGCAGCCAGACTGTCAAACTAGGAGCTGGGGAGTCCTCCCAGGTTCAAATCCCCCCTCTGCTTGGGAAGCTCGCTGGGCGACCTTGGGCCGTTCACACCCTCTCCGCCTCCCCTACCTCACAGGGTTGTACATTTTATTTTATTTATTTATTTTTTATTTGATTTATATCCCGCCCTACCCCACCGAGGCGGACAGTGAGCATATGTGAGGGGACAGTGAGCATATGAAGCTGCCTTCTACTAAATCAGACCCCCCCCCAAGGTCCATCAAAGTCAGTCTTGTCTCCTCAGACTGGCAGCGGCTCTCCAGGGTCTCAAGTTGAGGTTTTTCACGCCTACTTGCCTGGACCCTTTTTAGTTGGAGATGCCGGGGATTGAACCTGGGACCTTCTGCTTCCCAAGCAGGTGCTCTACCACTGAGCCACCATCCCTCCCCTAAAGGTTTTGGGAGATCCACTGTTCATATGAACCTCTGAAGCTGCCTTCTACTGAATCAGACCCCCCTCGGCTCATCAAAGTCAGTCTTGTCTACTCAGACTGGCAGTGGCTCTCCAGGGACTCCAGCTGAGGTTTTTCACGCCTACCTGCCTGGACCTTTTTTAGTTGGAGATGCCAGGGACTGAACCTGGGATCTTTGGCTTACCAAGCAGGTGCTCTGCCACTGAGCCACCATCCCTCCCCATGAACATACAAAGCTGCCTTCTACTGAATCATCAACCTCAGTCCATCAAAGTCAGTCTTGTCTTCTCAGACTGGCAGCGGCTCTCCAGGGACTCAAGCTGAGGTTTTTCACGCCTCCTTGCCTGGACCTTTTTTAGTTGGAGATGCCGGGGATTGAACCTGGGACCTTCTGCTTACCAAGCAGGTGCTCTACACTGAGCCACCGTCCCTCCCCAAGACATATGAACATATGAAGCTGCCTTCTACTGAATCAGACCCTCCTGAGTCCATCAAAGTCAGTCTTGTCTACTCAGACTGGCAGCGGCTCTCCAGGGTCTCAAGCTGAGGTTTTTCACGCCTACTTGCCTGGACCCTTCTTAGTTGGAGATGCCGGGGATTGAACCTGGGACCTTCTGCTTACCAAGCAGGTGCTCTACCACTGAGCCACCATCCCTCCCCTAAAGGTTTTGGAAGATCCACTGTTCATATGAACATCTGAAGCTGAATTAGACCCCCCTCGGCTCATCAAAGTCAGTCTTGTCTCCTCAGACTGGCAGCGGCTCTTTCTCCAGGGTCTCCAGCTGAGGTTTTTCACCCCTACCTGCCTGGACCCTTTTGAGTTGGGAGATGCCGGGGATTGAACCGGGGACCTCCTGCTTACCAAGCAGATGCTCTGCCACTGAGAGGAGACCGTGGAGAGCTGCTTTGGGGCCCCGCTGCGGGGAAGGCAGGGTATAAATGAAGCAATAAAAATAATTAAAACTGACCCACCCCCAGGATCAGGTCGCCATTTGCCTCCAGATTCTCTGGGCTGCAATGAAGTCCAGAGAGAGCCTCCCTGGACAGAGGCAGTCTACCCCTCCTGGGCACCAGAAGCCCCAACACCTGGAAGTGCCAAGCCCGCTCACCTGCAGCTCCCCAGCCTGCCTCCTCCGCCCTGAGCAGCCTCAGCAGCTCGACAGGAGGAAGGAGGGCTGGCCGGAAGCTGGCTGGCCTCCCGACCATCGAGAGGGAACGCCTAGAGGAGGCCGCGCCGCCCGGCTTCCGGCTCCCGCGGGCACGCGCGCCTGCAAAAGGGGCCCGGGCAAAACAAAGCCAAGAGCGTCCAGTGGCCCCTTTAAGACCAACCAAGTTTGATTCGGACTGCAAGCTTTCGTGTGCATGCATCCTTCTGGAAATGTCGCCTCGTCTGGTGAAGTACTGCGTGCGCACGGAAGCTTACAGTCTGGATCAAACTTGGTTGGGCTTAAAAGCTGCAGCTGGACTCCTACTTTGTTCTGCTGCTTCAGACCAAACGCGGCTGCCCACCTGGGGCCGTGCAAAGTGCATGCAAGCCAAGCCGAGGGGCGGGGGTGCAACTGCACGTGTGCATGCGTGCACGCCCTTGGGACCTGGAAGGGAGGCTGATCTGATCTCTCTCTGGGTTGGGGCGGGGGCCACTGGGTGAGGGGCTAGCCAAGCTGCAGGGAAGGGGAGGAGAAATACCTGGGGGGGGGGGGGTGGATCCTAGAAAGGGAGGGACCCCAGCAGGGAACAATGCTTGTAGGATTCCCACCCTCCAAAGAAAGCATTTCCTCCAGGACAGAGGTGGCCAAACTGGCTGTCTATGAAGGGCCACTTCTTTAAATACATAATTATGGAGAGCCAGTTTTGATGTAGTGGCGAAGTGTGCCGGACTCTTATCTGGGAGAACGGCGTTTGATTCCCCACTCCTCCACTTGCAGCTGCTGGAATGGCCTTGGGTCAGCCAGAGCTCTTGCAGAGGTTGTCTTTGAAAGGGCAGCTGCTGTGAGAGCCCTCTCCAGCCCCACCCACCTCACAGGGTGTCTGTTGTGGGGGAGGAAGGGAAAGGAGATTGTGAGCCACTCTGAGACTCTTTGGAGTGGAGGGCGGGATCTAAATCCAATATCTTCATCTACCTCACAGGGTGTCTGTTGTTGGGGGGAGGAAGGTAAAGAAGATTGTGAGCCGCTCTGAGACTCTTTGGAGTGGAGGGCGGGATATAAATCCAATATCTTCATCTACCTCACAGGGTGTCTGTTGTGGGGGAGGAAGGTAAAAGATTGTGAGCCCCTCTGAGACTCTTCGGAGTGGAGGGCGGGCGATAAATCCAATATCATCATCATCTTCTCTTGAAGCCCCCACTGCTCCGTTGGCCAGCTTGGAGAAGACATTTTTCTCTTTAAATCACTTCTCCAAGTCAAGCCAGCCAGCGGCTCGGAGAATGCACATAAACTTAAAAGTTGCTTTCTTTTCACCTCTCCATCCCTCCCCCACTTCCTTCCTTCCTTCCTTCCTTCCTTCCTTCCTTCCTTCCTTCCTTCCTTCCTTCCTTCCTTCCTTCCTTCCTTCTTTCCTTCCTTGTGTGTCTTGCAGCTCTCAAACATCTTGACATTTTTTCTCTGTGGCTCTTACATTAAGGAAGGTTGGCCACCCCTGCCCCAGGGAAACTGATGTATCTTGCTTGGAGATCAATTGCAATAACAAGAGATCACCAAATCTCACCTGGAGGCTGGCAACCCTAGATCAGCTGTTGCTGGCCCTTCAAATCAGGCACCGGCTGTCAATGAAGGGCCGCTTCTCTAAATAATTATGGTGCAAGAGTGCAATCCTTTGCAACTTGATGCTTTTGTTCCCACAGGAAAATCTAAATTATCTCTTTCATAGAATCATAGAGTTGGAAGGGACTTCCAGGGTCATCTTGTCCAACCCCTGCACCATTCAGGAACTTCACATATACCTCCCCACGCACGCTCCCTTCCTGTGCTCCTTCGCATGTTCTGCCTCATTCACGGAATCAGCATTGCTGTCAGATATCAGTGTTTCTTATCTGCTTTTCTTCCTAGCGAGCATCAGAGCTGAGTGGGGATTTGAACCTGGGTCTTTCTAGTTCCAGCCCAGCACTCCGCAACTATCCTACAAGTTGGCTCTTCATTCTGATCCCTCAAGAGTTTTTCTTCCTCCCATCTGATTGTCTCATTTATAGAAATGTTAATTGCTGCATTTTTTTTGTTGGGTCAGCTTTGTTGTCTGCAGTTTTAGACTGCTATTTGGGGTAGAGCTGGAGTTATGTTGCAACGGCTTGGGTTTTGTTTTTTTAATCTTACGCTATAAATTATCCCTTGTGAGCTGAGAGTTGTAAGTTAAAGTAAAGGTTAAAAAGCCCTGTGGTGCAGAGGAGTAAAGCCGGAGTACTGCAGTCCAAGCTCTCTGCTCACAACCTGAGTTCAATCCCAACAGAAGCTGGGTTCAGGTAGCTGACTCAAGGCTGACTCAGCCTTCCATCCTTCCAAGAACAGTAAAATGAGTCCCCAGCTTGCTGGGGGGAAAGTGTAGATGACTGGGGAAGGCCATGGCAAACCACCCCATAAAAAGTCTGCCATGAAAACATCGTGATGTGACATCACCCCAGAGTTGACCTTTTTTGTAAATTATCCCTTGTGGGCTGAGAGTTGTAGATGATACATCTTCAAAACTGATTTTCTTTGTATTTCATCAATGAAGAGCCTCCTTTCAGTACAAACCACAGCAAATGTATCAATTTATTTTGTGCAGCACAACCTGTTACCTGCACAGAAAAGTCATCTTGAATAGTTCATTTTGCATAATTTGCAGAAAGCCAGGGGGATGGAAGCTTTCCTGACATCCTTGGGCAAACCATTCCACAAGGTGCAATTTTCTGGTTAGCCATAAAACAGCCACTGTAGGACCCAGCTGAATTTGAGAAGAGGTGGTTAACCCTCCACGCGTCTGTTTTCCTGCTCAAAATCTCTCCCTCTCTCATTCGCTAACACACACACACACACACACCTGCTCTGAGTCCCACTGCAGGCAAAGGTACAAGATTGGCACGTCTTCTCAGCGAAAGAGGATGCTTAAAATGAGAGGATACCAAGACCCACGAATCATAAGCAATCATCTCAAGTTTCCTTTCCATAAAAACCATTGATAGAATTCCAGCTGCCCAGTTTCCTTCCTTCCACTCACCTGCAGCGTGTTGGAAGTTGCTGGTGGTATCTTTGCTGCAGAAACAGCCTTGGACCAAGTTGGGATTTGCTTTTGTAGGAAGCGTATACTGTCTAACGACAGCCATTTTTTCCGGCCAGAGACTGCCCCAAGCATCAAGCCTATCCAATTACTCAGGAAGCTACTGTGCTCTTGCCTGGGCTAAACAACAAACAGAACGCTGAATGAAGCAGGAGACAAGTTTCATTTTTAAGACCAACTAAGTTTTATTCAGAACGTAAGCTTTCGTATGCTCTGAAGCAGACTTCATCAGACAAAAGGGGAATGGCAAGCAGCAATTCTTAATATAAGTGGGCAGTGTAGAATCATGGGAATGTTTTTAGCAGATTAAAAGGATCGCAAATAGGGATCTGTGTTTGTTAGTGTTAGAACAAAGCAGGGCTGAAACAACACTGGAGGGTGATAAAAAAGCAGACTGCTGTCGTAGGTGTGAAGTGCTATAAATCTAGGTAACATTCTGGCTTTGTTCGTTTAAATAGAAGGCCTGGTTTCTCAAGAGGTTATAACATCCATTATAGTTTGCCATTAGAAAAAAAGGGAAGACATTAAAATACAGTGGAGGATGGGTTGGCATATGCAATATAAGCTGAATATTATTGCACTGTGAATTAATTTTGACCAGCTCTCTCATCTCAGAGAGATGGGGCCTAAGGCACGCTTTGTAGAACCTTTGAGACCCATTGTTATGGTTAAAGTGATGGACTGGAATCTGAGTTCTTGGTGTGAATCTGTTATGTAGCTTACTGAATGACCACAAACTGGTAATTCTCTGGGCCCAGCCTACCTCACAGGGCTGTGGTTGTGAAGCCTTGATCCATCTTAGCAGCTAATTGGATGGGAGACCTCTTTGGAATACCAGCAGTCGGGAAGACAGGGCAGGCTTTATTTCAGCCACCTCTCGGAATAGGGGTCAAAAGTCACCATGACACACACACATTTTTAAAATACAGAAGGGGAAGAAGACGACGAAGAAATAATAAAGGTGTGACTTCAGTGGCACTGGACACAAACTTTGTTCTTCTTAGGAATGAAAACTTTCCCCCCAATTAAAGGAGAATTCTTTCTTGTTTCTCTTTTTTGCTCTCTAAACTAGGGTTGCCAATCCCCAGGTGAGGGCAGGGGATCCCCCGGTTTGAAGGCGCTCCCCTCACTTCAGGGTCATCAGAAAGCGGGGGGAGGGGAG
This sequence comes from Heteronotia binoei, assembly GCF_032191835.1. Lineage (NCBI taxonomy): Eukaryota > Metazoa > Chordata > Lepidosauria > Squamata > Gekkonidae > Heteronotia > Heteronotia binoei. Next base: position 3,126,989 of record NC_083229.1, on the reverse strand, counting down.
GGAAATGTCTGCTGGGAACTCTATTATTCCCTATGGAGATTTATTCCCATAGGAAATCATGGAGAATTGAGCCGCGGGTACCTGGGGCTCTGGGGGGCTGTTTTTTTTTAGGTAGGGGCACCAAATTTTCAGCACAGCATCTAGTGCCTCTCCCCAAAATACCCCCCAAGTTTCAAACGATTGGACCAGGGGGTCCAATTCTATGAGCCCCAAAAGAAGGTGCCCCTATCCTTCATTATTTCCTGTGGAAGGAAGGAATTGAAAAGGTGTGCCGTCCCTTTCAATGTGAGGGCCAGAACTCCCTTTGGAGTTCAATTATGCTTGTCACAGCCTTGATCTTGGCTCCACCCCTAATGTCTCCTGGCTCCACCCCCAAAGTCCCCAGATATTTCTTGAATTGGGCTGGGCAACCCTGCTCTAAACTGTTTCCCCACCCCCTTCAGAGCCTTAAATATATTATCTCTCTGACTTCGTAGTGTTCAGCTCTCACCAGCAGTTCTGAACCAAAATGTCAGTAGATGGCAGTGCAGCCTTCTTTACCTTTGCTGCAACGACTTCTCCTTTCAGGCAATTTTTTTTTTTACACACCTATTAAGCACCTGACGCTCTGTCAAAAGGAGAGCAACAGGTCCACTTCCTAAATTTTTACACACAGGTAGGCCAATTTTCTGTACGGATACCTACCCTGGTTTTTTTTTTCTCTTCTTTCGGGGTTTGGGGTGGCCATTGGCGTTCTAAACTCATTGGGGGGAGGGCACAGTAGGAATCCGATGCGACTAATCTCTCTGCTTCAACTTTTAAAGCAGCCAGAAAAACAATCTTAAGCATCAGTTCCCACAGCTGTGCCTGGGCTGTCTTTGTTGCTGCTTCTGAAAGGCCCAAGAGCAAAGCCAACAATTATTGACAAAGGCAGCAACCAGAATTGGAGGCGGAAAGCACACAAGCCCTGAAATGGAGAGAAAGCGTTGCGACCAGCGTTCCCTCTAAGCTAGCTAGCTAGCTCACAGATTTTTCGCCTCCAGCTCACACATCTTTGTCTTAGCTCAGGAAGGATGACCCCAGGGCACACTATGCAGCAGCTCACACAACTTTAAAGCCAGTAGCTCACGACTTCAATGCCAGTAGCTCACGAAGTAGAATTTTTGCTCACAAGACTCTGCAGCTTAGAGGGAACGTTGGCTGCGATAGAGCCAGGTAGGTAGCTGTGTTGGTCTGAAGAGATGCAATAACGTTAGAGATCAGTGGCACCTTTAAGACCAACATTTTTTATTCAAAGCATAAGTTTTTGTGTGCAAGCCAGGGCTGGCCCTAGAATCTCTGGCACCCTAGACAATGCTAACTTCTGACTAGGGTTGCCAATCCCCAGGTGGGGGCAGGGGATCCAGGGTCGTCAGAAAGCGGGGGGAGGGGAGGGAAATGTCTGCTGGGGACTCTGTTATTCCCTAAGGAGATTTATTCCCATAGAAAATCATGGAGAATTGATCCGCGGGTATCTGGGGGAGGGCTGTTTTTTGAGGTGGAGGCACCAGATTTTCAGTTCAGCATAAGGACATTGTATGCGCAGCTTTGGAAACAAGGAACAATACCAGAGAAATGGGATTGGATTGTGAAAGTTTTATCGTGGAGTGAGATGGACAAATTAACTAAAACTTTAAGAGACTATGACTTAGACTTATTCAAAAAGAAGTGGAAGAAATTCAAAGGATATATGGAGAAAGAGTGGAACGTAAAAAGACATTGGACAATTTTTTAGTATTAATCAAAAGTATTATATTTTGATAGATTAGTGGCACCTTTAGAATTAAATTCAAATTTATAACTTCGGGGAAGTCAATATTGGAGGGGGGGGTGAAATATCATATGGTTTAGTATAAGAAAAAGATAATTAAATATTGTAACAATGTGTTATTAATAAATTGTTAAAACACAAATTTTCAGTGCAGCATCTAGTGCCTCTCCCCAAAATACCCCCCAAGTTTCAAAAAGATTGGACCAGGGGGTCCAATTCTATGAGCCTCAAAAGAAGGTGCCCCTATCCTTCATTATTTCCTATGGAAGGAAGGCATTGAAAAGGTGTGCCGTCCCTTTAAATGTGATGGCCAGAACGCCCTTTGGAGTTCAATGATGCTTGTCACAGCCTTGATCTTGGCTCCACCCCTACTGTCTCCTGGCTCCGCCCCAAAGTCTCCCGTCTCCACCCCCAATGTCCCCAGATATTTCGTAAATTGGACTTGGTAACCCTACTTCTGACAACCCCCCTGCTGTGCTCATAATGTCAGAGAGTCATGTATGGGCACCCAATTTTGTACCCCCAGGAGACCAGCACCCTAGACAATTGCCTAGTAGTGGAGCTGGCCCTGGTGCAAGCACACTTCTTCAGATAAAGAAATGTACAAGCACCCTTCTTTATCTAAAGAAGTGTGCTTGGCTTGCGCACGAAAGCTTATACCTTGAATTAAACTTAGTTGGTCTTAAAGGTGTCCCTGGACTCAGACTTTATTCCTTGGGAGCAGGAATGGAAGTAAGGGAGGGACAGAGCCCCGGGCAAGAAACTGGCATCCAATGGGGCTGGCAAGAAGAATTTTTTTGCGCTCAATTTGCGCTGCAGCAGGATCATTAAATCCAAGGAAGGCCCCTCCCCTTCGCAACGGAACCTTTCTGGAGAGGCTTGAAGACCTGGGGGGGACTGGTCCGTCGCTGCACCGGTCCCCCGTAAAGCCTCCCGTTGCTGTAGGCCTCAGGCCCGATCAAGGTCCGCTTTGCCGGTGTCGCCCGAGGCCCAAGCCGAGATGCGGCTGCTAAGAGGCGGGCTGGGCTTCCTGCTGCGGCCGGGGCTGTGCCGTGGGCCCGACCGGCCCCTCTACCAGCAGGGCCAGAGCCCTTCGCCCCGCACCCGCGAGTACTTCTACTACGTCGACCACCAGGGCCAGGTACGGAGGGGAGGGCGCTGCCTGCCAACACGCTCTCGGTGCGCCCTGGCGCTTAGGCCAAGTTTTGAATATTAATTGAATCCTACAATGTTTTTAACTGTAATGATGATTAATTTTATAAATGGTTGAATTATAGTATGTTGAAATGTTTAATTGTTGAAGTGCCTATGTTGTGAGCCGTCCTAGGGTTGCCAAGTCCAATTCAAGAAATATCTGGGGACTTTGGGGGTGGAGCCAGGAGACACTGGGGTGGAGCCAAGATCAAGGCTGTGACAAACATCATTGAACTCCAAAGGGAGTTCTGGCCATCACATGTAAAGGGACGGCACACCTTTTCAATTCCTTCCTTCCATAGGAAATAATGAAGGATAGGGGCACCTTCTTTTGGGGCTCATAGAATTGGACCCCCTGGTCCAATCGTTTGAAACTTGGGGGGTATTTTGGGGAGAGGCACTAGATGCTGTACTGAAAAATTGGTGCCTCTACCCCAAATAACAGCCCCCCCAGAGCCCCAGATACCCACGGATCAATTCTCCATGATTTTCTATGGGAATAAATCTCCATAGGGAATAACAGAGTTCCCAGCAGACATTTCCCTCCCCTCCCCCCGCTTTCTGACAACCCTGATGCGGGGGGGAGGGTCTCCAAACCAGGGGATCCCCTGCCCCCACCTGGGGATTGGCAACCCTACTTGAGCCTGCTTCGGTGGGGAGGGCAGGATACAAATAAAAAAATATTATTATTATTATTATTATTATTATTATTATTATTATTATTATTATTATTATTATTATTATTATTATTATTATTATTAGACTGGGATGTGAGGATATGCGAATTAAAATCCCCCCCCCTCCAAATCTCCCTGGGTCAGTCGGGCTCGTAGGCTGGCCTACCTCATGGGATTGTTGTGAGGATGAAAAATGCCGTTGGCTCTTTAAGCAGGCCCTATAAGAAAAGAAAAGGTCCCCTGTGCAAGCACCAGTCGTTTCTGACTCTGTGGTGACGCTGCTTTCACAATGTTTTCATGGCAGACTTTTGACAGGGTGGTTTGCCATTGCCTTCCCCAGTCATCTACGCTTTCCCGCCAGCGAGTTGGGGACTCATTTGACCGACCTCGGAAGGATGGAAGGCTGAGTCAACCTTGGGCCGGCTATCTGAATCCAGCTTCCACCGAAATCGAACTCAGGGTGGCTAAACTGTGGCTCGGGAGCCACACATGGCTCTTTCACACACGTTGTGTGGCTCTGGAAGCCCCCATCAGCCGACTTGGAGAAGGCATCCCTCTCTTTACATCACAAGCCAGCTGATGGTGTTTAAAGTTAAAGTTCCTTTCTTTCCACCTCCCTTTCCCACCCCCATCAATTTGCCTCCCTCCCTGTTTTGTGGCTCTCAAACATCTGATATTCATGTCTTGTGCCTCTCAAACATCTGGTGTTTATTTTATGTGGCTCTTACGTTAAGCAAGTTTGGCCACCCCTGCCCTATAAAAAATGGATGGAACCACAAATGAAGTTGGAATTCAGAGCTGTTAAGTGAGCGAGCTAGCTTTGATTTTTTGGTTTTGCACATTGAAAGCACAAAAGCAGCCTTTGCCTTTGAGGTTTTGGTTGCAGCCGAGCAGGCACGCGTATTCTTTTGATTCAGATGTTTTTGCAAAGGTTGCCAAATCCGGGTTGGGGAATTTGGAAGTGGAGCCTGAAGAGAAGAGAAATTCCAGCAGAGTATAGTGCTTTTGAGTCCACCCTTCAAAGTAGCCATTTCCTCAGTATTCAGTTGTAATTTTGGGAGATTTCCAGGCGTTGTTTCTTGCGCCATGTCTGCACAATAGTAGTTTGGAATCAAATGTAATGTAATGTTTGGAATCAAAATGTAATCAAGCAAACGATGTAGAAGCAAACATTCATGATATCTCCAGAGTTTCCAAAGAGAAGGTCTGAAAAAGAGAAAGTCCAGAAAAGGGCAACTAGAATGATTAAAGGGCTGGAGCACTTTCCCTATGAAGAAAGGTTGAAACGCTCGGGACTCTTTAGCCTGGAGAAACGTCGACTGCGGGGTGACATGAGAGAGGTTGACAAGATAATGCATGGGATGGAGAAAGTACTTTTCTCCCTTTCTCACAATAGAAGAACTCGTGGGCATTCGATGAAATTGCTGAGCAGACAGGTTAAAACGGATAAAAGGAAGTACTTCTTCACCCAAAGGGTGATTAACATGTGGAATTCACTGCCACAGGAGGTGGTGGCGGCCACAAGCATAGCCACCTTCAAGAGGGGGTTAGATAAAAATATGGAGCACAGGTCCATCAGTGGCTATTAGCCACAGTGTGTGTACATATATATAAATTTTTTTGGCCACTGTGTGACACAGAGTGTTGAACTGGAGGGGCCATTGGCCTGATCCAACATGGCTTCTCTTATGTTCTTAAAAAAAGGTTCTGGCTTGAAATACGGAGACTACTGGGCTCAGCAGGAGTGGCCAAACTGAAGCTCAGGAGCCGTAAGTGGCTCTTTTACCCATATTGTGTGGCTCTCAAAGCCCCCACCACTCACCCAGCTAGCTTGGAGAAGGCATTTCTCTGTTTAAATCAGACCAAGCCAGCTGGCAGCTTGGAGAATGCATTTAAAGTTACTTTCTTTCCACCTCTCCCTGCCTCGCTTCCTTCTGTCTTGCAGCTCTCAAACTTCTGACATTTATTCTATGTGGCTCTTATAGTAAGCAAGTTTGGCCCCCCCTGCTCTAAGGTGTTTTGTAAATATCCTTATAATTCACATCTTATTGTTTATTGCTTTAACTTTTAATGCAGAAAGATGTGTGTGTATTTATCTTTGGTACAGCTGCATTTTTTAACATTTGTACTTCTTAGTGTTTGTTGCTGTATATGCAATGATCCCTGGGGTTGTAGCATTGGAAAAAGTCCAGAAAAGGGCAACTAGAATAATTAAAGGTTTGGAACACTTTCCAAACACTGTTTGTTTTTAATGTTTTAATTACGTAAACTGTGTGAAATGTTTAAATTTTAACTATGTAAACTGTGTGAAATGTTTAAATTTTTATGTTTAAACTTTTATATTCTTATGTTAGATTTTATATGCTGTAAGCCGCCTGAGCCACCTGGTGGGAAGGGCGGGATACAAATTACAAATAAACTAAACTAAACTTATGAAGAAAGGTTAAAACGCTTGGGGCTCTTTAGCCTGGAGAAACGTTGACTGCGGGGTGACATGATAGAGGTTTGCAAGATTATGCATGGGATGGAGAAAGTAGAGAAAGAAGTCCTTTCCCCCCTTTCTCACAATGCAAGAACTCGTGGGCATTCAATGAAATTGCTGAGCAGTCGGGTTAGAACGGATAAAAGGAAGTACTTTTTCACCCAAAGGGTGATTAACATTTGGAATTCACTGCCACAGGAGGTGGTGGCGGCTACAAGCATAGCCAGCTTCATAAGAGAACATAAGAGAAGCCATGTTGGATCAGGCCAACGGCCCATCAAGTCCAACCCTCTGTGTCACACAGTGGCAAAAAATGTTATAGCTTCAAGAGGGGTTTGGATAAAAATATGGAGCAGAGGTCCATCAGTGGCTATTAGCCATAGCATATTGTTGGAACTTTCTGGGGCAGTGATGCTCTGTATTCTTGGTGCTTGTGGAGGGGACAAAGTGGAAGGTTTTCTAGCCCCACTTGTGAACCTCCTGATGGCACTTGGGTTTTGATTTGTTTTTGGCCACTGTGTGACACAGAATGTTGGACTGGATGGGCCATTGGCCTGATCCAACATGGCTTCTCTTATGTGTGGCACAGAGTGTTGGACTGGATGAGCCATTGGCCTGATCCAACATGGCTTCTCTTAGGTTCTTATGTTGTGACCTCTGAAATAAAATAGAGACTAAAAAGAAAAAAGGCTATAGAGACAGTCTCTTTTGCTGCTTGTTTCTCTCACTGGTTTGGTACAGCAGGAGGCCAAACTAAAAATAACGAGAGAGCATGCCTTCTCGATAAAAGCACCCCAATGGTGGAACCAGCTGCCGGAAGAGGTGCGGGCCCTACGGGACATTAGCCAATTCCGTAGGGCGTGCAAAACCGCCCTTTTCCGGCTAGCCTTCCAAGATGGAACCTGAAATAAACACCATGCCATCACTAACATCAATATAGCCGAGATAGCAATAAGATGAGATTATTTTAGATTGATTTTAGACTTTTATATTATGTAAACTTAATGGTAAATTTTAAATGGTAAAGAAATGTATAATTGTTTTATTGTTCAATATGGCTTTTGCCACACCCTGTAAGCCGCCCTGAGCCTGCCCCGGCGGGGAGGGCGGGATATAAATAAAATTTTATTATTATTATTATTATTATCTTTAAAAACTCCTGGCATTCCTTGCTCATCCTTACTTGTGAAGATATTCCTGATACGTTTTTATATATGGTTGTATGTGTATTAGGGTTACCAGATGTCCTCTTGAGAGGACATGTCCCCTTTTTATGGTGTCTGGCCTCTTTTGAGTTCTTTAAAAAAAACTGATGAGAATCTCCTCTTTTGGAGTTGCAAAGACATTTCTCAGCTGACCAAACAAGTGATCGCTATGACAGATCTCATTTGAAATACCCTTCCATATTTAAGCTGTGATAATTGCTACCAACTAGGAGTATTCCTAACCCTCCAGCCCAAAAACAGAGGACATCTAGTAACCCTTCCCAAATGGGGCGCTTACAGAGCAAGAAGATGTGCACTTTCCCATCTGGGTAGTTCAAGAACACTCTCGGACTACACTCTTTCCAAAAAGATTGGAGCAAAGCAGTTTTAGGAAAGTCTATGACTGAGTGAGGACAGAGAGAGAATGGTTACAGTGTGCCAACGGGTGACACTCCAAAAGGAAGTTCTGCAGTTTGAAAGCCGAAGCATCATCAGAGGTCCTAACAGGAATTACCTAATAGGAATTTTTGAAATAACCTGCATAGTACATATAGACTATATTTAGGCAGTTAGTAATTCATATCGATGCCTTTTTTTATTATAATATAGGTTTATTTGGATTGACTGTATCTTGATACAGGAATTATTGCCTTCGTTTTAATTTTGTATCCCATCTTGGCCTCTCTTCTTGAATAGAGAATGGTTAGCCTGGCTAAATGCATCTATATAGCTTAAAATCCTTCCTTGATATTTTATTATATGTATGTAAGTATGTGTGCTTGTTTATAACTTGTTTCCATAAGATTAACTAATTGTATACACATGTTAATATTGATATTTGTTTACTTCAAAATTAATAAAAAAAAATATTAAATGGGAAAAAAAATGTTGTTCATCTTGGGGATCCGAATCAGGTAGAAAAGCAGCATAAAAATGTTTTAAATAAACACATAAAATAAGTGAAGAAAAAACTCCTTATGGAAGAACAAGATTCAAGCCCAGTAACACTTTAGAGACCAACAGAATTTTCCATGGTAGAAGTTTTTGTGGTGGCGGTTAGAAGCATAGCCAGTTTCAAGAGGGGATTGGATCGACATATGGAGCGGAGTTCCATCAGTGGCTACTAGCCACAGCGTATTGTTGGAACTCTCTGTCTGGGGCAGTGATGCTCTATATTCTTAGTGCTTGGGGGGCACAGTGGGAGGGCTTCTAGTGTCCTGGCCCCACTGATGGACCTCTTGATGGCACCTGGGTTTTTTGGCCACTGTGTGACACAGTGTTGGAATGGATGGGCCATTGGCCTGATCCAACATGGCTTCTCTTATGTTCTTCTGTGACACAGAGTGTTGAACTGGATGGGCCATTGGCCTGATCCAACATGGCTTCTCTTATGTTCTTATGTGACTCAGAGTGTTGGACTGGAGGGGCCATTGGCGTGATCCAGCATGGCTTCTCTTATGTTATTATGTGACACAGAGTGTTGGACTGGAGGGGCCATTGGCCTGATCCAACAGGGCTTCTCTTTTGTTCTTCTGTGACACAGAGTATTGGCCTGGATGGGCCATTGGCCTGATCCAACAGGGCTTCTCTTATGTTCTTATGTGACACAGAGTGTTGGACTGGAGGGCCCACTGGCCTGATCCAACAGGGCTTCTCTTATGTTCTTATGTGACACAGAGTGTTGGACTGGATGGGCCATTGGCCTGATCCAACAGGGCTTCTCTTATGTGCTTATGGACTAGATGGACACTCACTGGTTTGGTACAGCAGGGGCACCTTTTCCAATTCAACAATATATTTTTTAGGCACGGCAACCAGAGCTCTAGAACAGATCCGTTTCCTTGTTACTCAGTGCTAGTTCAGAACCCACCTGTGTATGTGTGAGGCTAGGATGGTTTGCCCTCATGTGCATAGCTTTACACATATAAAGCTCATTTTTAATGTCATTGACCATCAGTTCAGTTTGGAGAGAACCTTTTAGAGTTATTTACAGTCCTCTTCAGTTTTCATCATCCTGAATAATTCAGTGTTGTCTGCAAACTTCTCGGATCACCTGGGATTCTAGCAATTTATGGACTAGTTGCGTCGCTTTGATCTCACTCAGTACAGACCCCAGTACTTGCTTCTTGCCTTTGTGAAAACTGCTTTCATTTATTTATTGAGATAGATTTATACCTCCACTTTTCTCCCTAAGGCGGTCCCAAGTGGCTGACATCATTTTTTCCTCTCCTCCCCCATTTTATCCTCGCAACAACTTCCCTATGAAATATGTTAGAGCCAGTTTGGTGTCGTTGTTAACAGCGGCAAACTCTACCCTGGGGAACTGAGTTTGATTTCCCACTCCTCCATATGCAGCTGCTGGGTGACCTTGATCCAGTCACAGTTCTCTCAGAGCTGTTCTCACAGGGTGTCTTGTGGGGAGAGGAAGGGAAGGAGATTATAAGCCACTCTGAGCGAAAGGTGGGGTATAAATCCAATCTCTTCTTCTTTTTCTTCACTCCCACATTATACCCACTACACCCACTGTCTTTCCTGCTCTCTGTTTCATGTTGTTTAATCAGTAACTATTCCTAAGAGCATCTCTCCTCTCCTCCAGCGACTGCCGTGTTTCTTCCAGAGCCTTCGATAGAGGTTGCCTGATTCCTAATTCAATCGCTTAGCTACTCTATCAGCTCTCTAATTGAACTGTCTTCTAGGATTTTTTTAAATCACAGAAATGATGGCATTCTGGGTTGCGTCGTGCACTTACAGGAGCAGACGCTCTTCATTAAACGCGACCATTCTTTGCCCGCACCCTTCTGAGGAGCCGCGCTTGAATGCACTTGCCAGTGGTTTGATTCGAAAGGTCAACCCCTTTGGCTTGTTTCTCAGGAGAGCTGCGAAACTCTGGCCGGAGTTCTCTCTGTTGCCTGGCACTTCCTTTAGCTGAAGATGAGCGGCTGCCACAGCCAAAGGAAAGCTGGGGATTGTCCACTCTCCAAGTCAGGCAGTAATGCACCTCCTGGAGAAAGCTGGTGTCTCGTGGTGGGTCATCTGGCATAGCTGAGCAACAGGGAGATGAAGCGTGTCTGGGTCAGCGGTGGCGTTTCAGATGCAAAAACTCTTCAGAAAGAGTGTATTTTTTTAGACCGTTGTTTTAGAACAGGGGTGGCCAAACTTGCTTAACGTAAGAGCCACATAGAATAAACATCAGATGTTTGAGAGCCAGAAGACATGAGCATCAGATGTTGGCAGGAAGGAAGGAAGGAAGGAAGGAAGGAAGGAAGGAAGGAAGGAAGGAAGGAAGTAAAATAGATGGAGGAGGGAGGGAGAGGTGAAAAGATAGCAACTTTACCTTTAAATGCATTCTCCAAGATGCCGGCTAGCTTGACTTGGATAAGAAGAAGAAGATGAAGATATTGAATTTATATCCCGCTCCCACTCCGAAGAGTCTCAGAGCGGCTCACAATCTCCTTTACCTTTCCCCCACACACACACACAACAGGCACCCTGTGAGGTAGATGAAGATATTGGATTTATATCCCGCCCTCCACTCCAAAGAGTCTCAGAGGGACTCACAATCTCCTTTACCTCCCCCCCCCCCCACAACAGACACCCCGTGAGGTAGATGAAGATATTGGATTTATATCCCGCCCTCCACTCCGAAGAGTCTCAAAGCGGCTCACAATCTCCTTTACCTTTCCCCCCACAACAGACACCTTGTGAGGTAGATGAAGATATTGGGTTTATATCCCGCCCTCCACTCCAAAGAGTCTCAGAGGGGCTCACAATCTCCTTTACCTTCCCCCCCCCACAACAGGCACCCTGTGAGATAGATGAAGATATTGGATTTATATCCCACCCTCCACTCTGAAGAGTCTCAGAGCGGTTCACAATCTCCTTTCCCTTCCTCCCCCACGACAGATACCCTGTGAGGTAGATGAAGGTATTGGATTTATATCCCGCCCTCCACTCCGAAGCGTCTCAGAGCGGCTCACAATCTCCTTTACTTTCCTCCCCCACAACAGACACCCTGTGAGGTGGGTGGGGCTGAGAGGGCTCTCCCAGAAGCTGCCCTTTCAAGGACAACTCTTGCAATAGCTATGGCTGACCCAAGGCCAATTCTCCCAGATAAGAGAGGTATGGCTGACCCAAGGCCATTCCAGCAGGTGCAAGCGGAGGAGTGGGGAATCAAACCTGGTTCTCCCAAATAAGAGTCCACACACTTAACCACTACACCAAACTGTAAGCCAGCTGACGGGATGGTGGGGGATTCGAGAGCCACGCTATATGTGTGGAAGAGCCACATGTGGCTCCTGAGCCACCGTTTGGCCACCCCCGTTTTAGAGCAAGGCAGCCTGTTCTTGGTTGCTTGTCCGGAAGACCAGCAAAAAACCCAACAACCTGGGGTCGCAGTTCATATTACAGGCAGTACTAAAAAAAAACCAGTACTAAAAAAAAACCAGTACTAAAAAAAACTGACGAGCAGTGTTTAGTAAAACTCTTCTGAAAGTCATGTAAAGCTTTTGTACACGTAATAAAGAAGAACAGCTTTACAGTATTACAAGAAAGGTCCATCCAATGAGCACCCAACTATAGGCTCATTTTGTAAAAAAAAAACTTCCTCAGGAGCAGTGTTCCCGCTAAGCTGAGTTAGTGTGAGCTAGCTCACAGATTTTTAGCCTCCGGCTCACGCATTTTTGTCTTAGCTCAGGAAGGCTGGTCCCAGAGCATGCTAATCGATGCAGGAGCTCCACAGCTTTAATGCCAGGAGCTCACAAAGTGGAATTTTTGCTCACAAGACTGCACCTTAGAGGGAATGTTGCTCAGGAGTATTCCTGTTTCCTTTGAGGTTATCAGCCTCCCTGTTACAATTCAGTGTAAATGCTCTCTGCAGCCTCTTTATTACCTTCAAAATCTCTCATCTGGAATAATAAACCATGATAATTTTAATGGAGAGAATGTCTGTCAACAACTACTGGCTCTGGTGATTGACGGCAGCTTCCACATTCATAAGCACTGTTCCTCTGAATCCCAGAGCCAGGAAACAACATTGGGGAGCGCCTTTGCCTCTTTATGCCCTGTTGTTGGCCCTAAGTAGGAACTGGCTGGCCCCTGTGTGAGACAGGGTGCTGGACTAGATGGACCACCGATCTGACCCAGCAGGGCTCTTCTGCTGTTCTTATGAAGGCCTCAGCCTCTACGCCCTGTTGTTGGGCCTCCAGAGGAACTGGTTGGCCACTGTGTGAAACAGGAAGCTGCGCTAGATGGACTCTCACTGGTCTGACCCAGCAGGGCTCTTCTGATGTTCTTCTCAGGAGAAGGCCTCAGCCTCTCTGCCCTGCTCTTGGTTCTCCAGAGGAACTGGCTGGCCCCTGTGTGAGACAGGATGAAGGACTAGATGGACTACCGGTCTGATCCAGCAGGGCTCTTCTTATGTTCTTATGAAGGCCTCAGCCTATAAGGCCTCTTCTTGTCCCTCCAGAGGAACTGGTTGACCACTGTGTGAGACAGGAGGCTGGAATAGATGGACCCTCCCTTGTCTGATCCAGCAGGGCTCTTCTGATGTTCTTCTCAGGGGAAGGCCTCAGCCTCTCTGCCCTGTTGCTGGCCCTCCAAAGGAACTGGTTGGCCACTATGTGAGACACGAGGCTGGACTAGATGGACCCTCCATGGTCTGATCCAGCAGGGCTCTTCTGGTGTGGTTATGAAGACCTTGGCCTTTAAGCCCTGTTGTTGGCCATCCAGAGGAACTGGCTGGCCACTGTGTGCGACAGGGTGCCGGATGAGATGGACCCTTAATAGTCTGATCCAGCAGGCTCTTCTGATGTTCTTCTCAAGGGAAGGCCTCGGCCTCTCTGCCCTGTTGTTGGCCTTCAAAGAGGAACTGGTTGGCTGCTGTATGAGACAGGATGCTGGACCAGATGGACCCTCACTAGTCTGATCCAACAAGGTTCTTCTTGTGTTCTTCAAGTATGTTGCCCCCATACCAAATAGGGCTTTGTAAGACCAATCTGTGTGGTGGGCAAAGGAACCCAGAGGAGAGGTAGGGGGGGAAATCCCATTATGGCAACATTGTCATGGACTATCCATTCAACAAGGCCAGCGTGTGTTTCTACTTCCTCATTGTGGAGCCAGTGTAGTGGTTAGGAGCAGAGGATTCGAATCTGGAGACCTGGGTTTGATTCCCCACTTCTCCTCCTCCACATGAAGCCAGCTGGGTGACGTTGGGCCAGTCACAATTCTCTCAGAGCTCTCTCAGCCCCACCTTTCTCCCAAGGTGCCTGTTGTAGGAAAAGGAGGGGAAGGTGATTGTAGAAAAAAAAAAGCCAGATATAAAAACCACATATAAAAAAAACCCCTGCCCTGGCTGCAGAATCCTTGTCGCCAAGGGCTTTGCAGCCCAATGCGAATACGCTCTGCTGGGGTGGATCTAAAACTAGCTGCGTGTTGGATCCGTCGAGTGCTCCGGCAGCGATGCCTGGCTCTCCTCCAAGCCCCGGAGGTGTTTTGGCCTCTTTTTAATCCATTAGCGTTAACTGCCGATTCACGCACTCGCCTTCGCCACATTAATGGCGTATCGAATTAGTGCTGAATTAATCATTACGGGAGAGATTAAAGGTTGTAATTAGTGTTTAAAAGGGGGGTTTGCAGCTGGGCTGGCGCTTGGGGCCGATCTGGAAGGTGACAATCCTTGGGGATGCCGGAATTCTCTGTTGTGCAGGGCTGTGTTCTGGGCAGGGGCCTGCTCTTAAGAAGTTTCCTCCTTCCCTCAAACACACACCAGATCCTACCCCTGCCTCCCGGATGAATATCTCCTAGAGTTGCGAACTCTGGGCTGGAAAATTTCATAGAATCATAGAGTTGGAAGGGACCTCCAGGGTCATGTAGTCCAACCCCCTGCACAATGCAGGAAACTCTCAAATGCCTCCCCCTAAATTCACAGGATCCTCATTGCTGTCAGATGGCCAACTAGCCTCTGTTGAAAAACCTCCAAGGAAGGAGAGCCCACCACCTCCCAAGGAAGCCTGTCCCACTGAGGAACCGCTCTGTCAGGAAGTTCTTCCTAATATTGAGCCGGAAACTCTTTTGATTTAATTTCAACTCATTGGTTCTGGTCCTACCTTCTGGGGCCACAGAAAATAATTCCACACCATCCTCTAGATGACAGCCTTTCAAGTTCTTGAAGATGGTGATCCTATCACCTCTCAGCTGCCTTCTGTCCAACCTAAACAGACCCAGCTCCTTCAACCTTTCTTGGTCTCCAGATCCCTCACCATCTTTGTCGCCCTCCTCTGGACCCTTTCCAGCTTGTCTATATCCTTCTTAAAATGTGGTGCCCAAAACTGAACACAACACTCCAGGTGAGGTCTTACCAGAGCAGAGTAAAGCGATACATTACTATACTTCTGTTGATAAAGCCCCAAATTGCATTGGCCTTTTTATCCGCCGCATCACACTGTTGACTCATGTTCAGCGTATGGTCCACTAAGACCCCTAGATCCTTTTTGCACATACTGCTAAGTCAAGTCTCCCCCAATCTATAACCATGTAGTGGAGAGGGTGATTTGGGGAGGGTGGGGCTTGGGGGAGGAGAGGGGCTTCAGCAGAGACTGCGCCCTCCAAAGCAGCTGTTTTCTCCAGGGGCGGGGGATTTCTGTCAACTGGAGAGCAGATGTCATCCTGGCGGTTAAACCAACAGCTCATAGCGCTGTGAAATAAAGGTATTTTTTAAAATCCTTGTGCAGTTATGTTTGTTTATCCGCAACAACTTCCAAATATCATAGAAGCAACATATGCAAAGACAAAAATGACTTCGTGAATGACTCAAGAGTGCTGTGACTTCAGATTTCCAAGTGCATTGTCTATTTTGTGCCATAAACAGGATGATGGGAGGTTGATCCAGGGTCCCGTTTCTGCACTTCCATCAGGTCTCGTCACTTTGTAGTAGGATATTTCACCGGTTTTGTACAGATTTCAAAAACAACAGGTGCTTGTAGAAGAAGATGATATTGGATTTATATCCCACCCTCCACTCCGAAGAGTCTCAGAGCAGCTCACCATCTCCTTTCCCTTCCCCCCCCCCACAACAGACACCCTGTGAGGTAGATGAAGATATTGGATTTATATCCCGCCCTCCACTCCGAAGAGTCTGAGAGCGGCTCACAATCTCCTTTAACTTCTACCCCCATAACAGACACCCTGTGAGGTAGATGAAGATATTGGATTTATATCCCGCCCTCCACTCCGAAGAGGCTCAGAGCGGCTCACAATCTCCTTTACCTTCCTCCCCCACAACAGACACCCTGTGAGGTAGATGAAGATATTGGATTTATATCCCGCCCTCCACTCCGAAGAGGCTCAGAGCGCCTCACAATCTCCTTTACCTTCCCCCCCACACACAACAGACACGCTGTGAGGTAGATGAAGATATTGGATTTATATCCCGCCCTCCACTCCGAAGAGTCTCAGAGCGGCTCGCAATCTCCTTTACCTTCCTCCCCCACAACAGACACCCTGTGAGGTAGATGAAGATATTGGATTTATATCCTGCCCTCCACTCCGAAGAGTCTCTGAGCGGCTCACAATCTCCGTTACCTTCCCCCCCACACACACAACAGACACCCTGTGAAGTGGGTGGGGCTGGAGAGGGCTCTCACAGCAGCTGCCCTTTCAAGGACAACCTCTGCCAGAGCTATGACTGACCCAAGGCCATTCCAGCAGCTACAAGTGGAGGAGTGGGGAATCAAACCCGATTCTCCCAGATAAGAGAGCTATGGCTGACCCAAGGCCATTCCAGCAGTTGCAAGTGGAGGAGTGGGGAATCAAACCCGGTTCTCCCAGATAAGAGAGCTCTGGCTGACCCAAGGCCATTCCAGCAGGTGCAAGTGTAGGAGTGGGGAATCCAACCCGGTTCTCCCAGATAAGAGAGCTATGGCTGGCCCAAGGCCATTCCAGCAGGTGCAAGTAGAAGAGTGGGGAATCAAACCCGGTTCTCCCAGATAAGAGATCTCTGGCTGACCCAAGGCCATTCCAGCATCTGCAAGTGGAGGAGTGGGGAATCAAACCCGGTTCTCCCAGATAAGAGAGCTCTGGCTGACCCAAGGCCATTCCAGCAGCTGCAAGTGGAGGAGTGGGGAATCAAACCCGGTTCTCCCAGATAAGAGAGCTCTGGCTGACCCAAGGCCATTCCAGCCGCTGCAAGTGGAGGAGTGGGGAATCAAACCCGGTTCTCCCAGATAAGAGAGCTCTGGCTGACCCAAGACCATTCCAGCCGCTGCAAGTGGAGGAGTGGGGAATCAAACCCGGTTCTCCCAGATAAGAGAGCTCTGGCTGACCCAAGACCATTCCAGCAGGTGCAAGTGGAGAAGTGGGGAATCAAACCCGGTTCTCCCAGATAAGAGTCCACACACTTCACCACTACACCAAACTGGCTCTCAGTTAAGTGATTTCAGTGTTTTAACAAAGTGATATTTAAATCAGAGGGAATCGGCATCCCGTTTTCGAGATGTGGCCGCAGCCTAGAGCAGACTTCACAGGTGGTAAAACTGTGCATAAACAAAGATCATAATTGCACAAGAATTTTTTAAAAATATATCTTTGTTTCATGGTGGTATTAGTTGTTGGTTTAACCACCTACACCGTGGTCCTTTTTGTGGCTAGGGGTACCCTTTCGGGAGGATGGCAGCCCTAATATCGCCATCCTTGTTCACCTCTAGGGCCGGTGTGTATGAGTCAGCAAACTAGGTGATTGCCTCGAGCGCCAGCTCCCAGCGGGGGGCAGGCGCTCCCCCCCTCACTCTTTCCCTATTTTGTCTTCTATGGTTTCCAGCTTCCCCAGCAAAGAGAGTGCCCCCCCACTTCCTTCAGTTTCCAAGGGCACCTGTTTTCTTGTCACAGGAGGAACAGAAGCTGGTAGGCAAGTGTCCATTTATCCTTTTTTGCGAGGGTTAAGAACATAAGAACATAAGAGAAGCCATGTTAGATCAGGCCAATGGCCCATCCAGTCCAACACTCTGTGTCACACAGTGGCAAAAATTTGTCCTGTTTGCCCTACGTAGAGAACTGAAGGGCATTGTTGGCATTTAATGGCATATATAACGTTGGAAGATGAGCAAGTGAATGAGCCTGAGACGGTGTAGTTAATGCTGTTAGGCCCAGTGATTGTGTTGTCTGGATGTATGTAGCAGCAAAGTTGGCACTTGGGTTTATTGCAAGCTCTGGTACCTGTATCCATGCTCAGATGAGATGTTGTGTTGCTGTGGGTGAGGAGTTGTTTGAGATTAGGGGAGTTCTGTGATGCTGAATGTACCATATTTTTAAGAACATAAGAGAGAAGCCATGTTGGATCAGGCCAATGGCCCCTCCAGTCCAACACTCTGTGTCACACATAAGAACATAAGAGAACCCCTGTTGGATCAGGCCAATGGCCCCTCCAGTCCAACACTCTGTGTCACACATAAGAACATAAGAGAAGCCATGTTGGATCAGGCCAATGGCCTGTCCAGTCCATCACTCTGTGTCACACAGTAGCCAATATATGTGTGTGTGTGTATACACACACACACATATATATACATACACACACACAGTGTGGCAGCAAAGTTGGCACTTGGGTTTATTGCAAGCTCTGGTACCGGTGTCCGTGCTCAGACAAGATGTTGTGTTGTTGTGGGTGAGGAGTTGTTTGAGATTAGGGGCGTTCTGTGATGCTGAATGTACCATATTTTTCCTTGGGGGGAGCACTTATATCAGCGTATGCAGCAGCTCCATCAGGCACCTGTTTGAGAACATGGTAGAAGCTACATAGATCTACTCATAGAATCACAGAGTTGGAAGGGTCCTCCATGGTAATCTAGCCTAACTCCCTGCACACTGCAAGAAATTCACAAATACCTTCCCCCCCCCCCCCACCACCACCACATGCCCCCAGTGACCCCTGCTCCATTCCCAGAAGACGGCAAAAAACCAACAACCCTACATTCTGGGCATTCATTCGACTCAAACGCACAACCATTTTTTAAAAAAATGTTAGACTTTGGCTGTCAATTTTCATGGGTCTGTTTCTTTGCTGTTGCACGGCGCTTTGAGCCCAGCTGCCACATCAAGGCAGCGTATAAGGATTCCATGTTCCATGGGGCTGTATGCACCAGGGCTGGTCTTTGGCTGCTCTTGAACAGCAGAGCTTGCAAGCTGTAGAGCTGCATCCACGCAGCTCTCCCGTGCTTGTCTTCCCTCCCTGTTTGACTTTTCCCCCCTCCTTCCTTTAGCGCTGAAGAAGGACCGCCAACTCATCCTCTCTTTCTCTTTCTCCCTTCCCCACACTTTGCAGCTTTTCCTGGATGACGCCAAGGTCAAGAACTTCATCACCTGCTTCAAAGGTAATGTCTTCTCTGTGCCCCACGGCGCCCTCCCCGACCTTCCATCAGCTGCTCCCTTCGTAAACCAGGAAAGGGAGATGGTTGCAGGGGCAGAGACGGTCAACTTAAGTTAGGGAGTGTGGCTTTGATGGTGCTTGCACTCTAGCTGAGGGGGATAGCAGGTAGAATGCGGCCTACCACATGCAGAGCAGTCAAGCTCTGTACCCCAGGGCCAGGAGGCAACATCAGAGGAAGGGCTTCACTTCCGTTCTCTGTTGGCCCACCAGAGGAACTGGTTGGCCACTGTGTGAGACAGGAGGCTGGACTAGATGGACCTTCATTGGTCTGATCCAGCAGTGCTCTTAGGCGCTTATGAATGGCTCAGCCTCTCTGCCCTGTTGTTGGCCCTCCAGAAGAACTGGTTGGCCACTGTGTGAGACAGGAGGCTGGACTAGATGGACCTTCATTGGTCTGATCCAGCAATGCTCTTAGGCGCTTATGAATGGCTCAGCCTCTCCGCCCTGTTGTTGGCCCTCCAGAAGAACTGGTTGGCCACTGTGTGAGACAGGAGGCTGGACTAGATGGACCCTCCCTGGTCTGACCCAGCAGGACTCTTCTGATGTTCTAATGAAGGCCTTGGCCTCTCTGCCCTGTTGTTGGCCCTCCAGAAGAACTGGTTGGCCACTGTGTGAGACAGGAGGCTAGACTAGATGGACCTTCATTGGTCTGATCCAGCAATGCTCTTAGGTGCTTATGAATGGCTCAGCCTCTTTGCCCTGTTGTTGGCCCTCCAGAAGAACTGGTTGGCCACTGTGTGAGACAGGAGGCTGGACTAGATGGACCCTCCCTGGTCTGACCCAGCAGGACTCTTCTGATGTTCTAATGAAGGCCTTGGCCTCTCTGCCCTGTTGTTGGTCCTCCAGAGGAACTGATTGGCCATTAGATGAGACAGTGTGCTGGAGAAGATGGACCCTCACTGGGTCTGACCCAGCTGGGCTCTTCTGATGTTCTTATGAAAGTCTTGGCCTCTGTGCTCTGTTGTTGGCCCTCCAGAGGTACTGGTTGGCCACTGTGTGAGACAGGATGCTGGGCTAGATGGACCCTCACTGGTCAGACCCAGAGGGCTCTTCTGAGGTTCTTCTCAGGGGAAGGCCTCAGCCTCTCTGCCCTGTTGTTGGCCCTCCAGAGGAACTGGTTGGCACTGTGTGAGACAGGAGGCTGGACTAGATGGACCTTCACTGGTTTGATCCAGCAGTCCTCTTCTGATGTTCTTCTCAGGGGATGGCCTCGGCCTCTATGCTCTGTTGTTGGCCCTCCAGAGGAACTGGTTGGCCACTGTGTGAGACAGGATGCTGGACTAGATGGACCTTCACTGGTCTGACCCAGCAGGGCTCTTCTGATGTTCTTCTCAGGGGAAGGCCTCGACCTCTCTGCCCTGTTGTTGGCCCTCCAGAGGAAGAAGAAGAATTGCAGATTTATACCCTGCCCTTCTCTCTGAATCAGAGACTCAGAGTGGCTTACAATCTCCTTTATCTTCTCCCCCCACAACAGACACCCTGTCAGGTGGGCGATGCTGAGAGGGCTCTCACAGCAGCTGCCCTTTCGAGGACAACCTCTGCCAGAGCTATGGCTGACCCAAGGCCATGCTAGCAGGTGCAAGTGGAGGAGTGGGGAATCAAACCCGTTTCTCCCAGATAAGAGTCCACACACTTAACCGCTACACCAAACAGGAACTGGTTGGCCATTGCATGAAACAGGAGGCTGGACTAGATGGACCACTAGTCTGAGCCATCAGGGCTCTTTTTGTGTTCATAACTTTGGCCCAGGTCTCTCGTTCCTGGGAAGCATCTTTTCTTGCAGGTTATGCAAGGTCAGGCAGGCAGTGCTGATCAGACGGGGGCTGCTGAACTCTCGAGTGTGTTCTAAATGAAATCCCCCCTCCCACCTCTGGTGCGAATTTGAGGAGATGCTCCTAAGCCGCAGCATGATCCTGAAAATCCCTTCTTCGGCGCTCTTATCTTCTTCCGCGACTGCACTCATCCCTTCCCGTGTGCCGGTATTAAGACTTGCCGCCCTGATCTTTAATTGGGGCTTTAAAATCCAGGCCGCCTCCCCATCAGGTGTGGTCTGCGTCAAGTCATTAAAGTAGCAGCGTTTTAGGGTGAACGCAGAGTGCCTGGAACGGCTGCTTGGAAAGGCTTAGCAGGGAGCCGGCGGGGCGGGGTGTAGCCGCAGGTAAGCCAGGAAGGTCTTCTGCTAGCCGGGCCCGTAGCCCCTCTGCCCAAACTCCCCTTCCAATTATATGGCCCCTCCTTTTACTGCTCCGCTCTCCCCCCCCGCTGCCATTGCTCTCCCCATCTCCCCTCTCCCCACCGCTCTTGCGGCCCCTGCTCTATCCGCTGCCATTACTCTGGCGGCCCCTGATCTCCCCCCACTTGCAGCTGCTGGAATGGCCTCGGGTCAGCCAGAGCTCTCTTATCTGGGAGAACCGGGTTTGATTCCCCCCTCCTCCACTTGCACCTGCTGGAATGGCCTTGGGTCAGCCATAGCTCTCTTATCTGGGAGAACCGGGTTTGATTCCCCACTCCTCCACTTGCAGCTGCTGGAATGGCCTTGGGTCAGCCAGAGCTCTCTTATCTGGGAGAACCGGGTTTGATTCCCCCCTCCTCCACTTGCACCTGCTGGAATGGCCTTGGGTCAGCCAGAGCTCTCTTATCTGGGAGAACCGGGTTTGATTCCCCCCTCCTCCACTTGCACCTGCTGGAATGGCCTTGGGTCAGCCAGAGCTCTCTTATCTGGGAGAACCAGGTTTGATTCCCCACTCCTCCACTTGCACCTGCTGGCATGGCCTTGGGTCAGCCAGAGCTCTCTTATCTGGGAGAACCGGGTTTGATTCCCCACTCCTCCACTTGCAGCTGCTGGGATGGCCTTGGGTCAGCCAGAGCTCTCTTATCTGGGAGAACCGGGTTTGATTCCCCACTCCTCCACTTTTACCTGCTGGAATGGCCTTGGGTCAGCCATAGCTCTCTTATCTAGGAGAACCGGGTTTGATTCCCCACTCCTCCACTTTTACCTGCTGGAATGGCCTTGGGTCAGCCATAGCTCTCTTATTTGGGAGAACAGGGTTTGATTCCCCACTCCTCCACTTGCACCTGCTGGAATGGCCTTGGGTCAGCCAGAGCTCTCTTATCTGGGAGAACCGGGTTTTTTGTTTTAAACAATTTATTGGTAGCATATGGTTACAAAGCTTATCTATTTCTTAATTTTTTTTCTTTTTTTTTTTCACATTAACCCATATGACATTTCCATCCCCCCTCCCTCCAATGTTGACTTCCCCGAGGTTATAAGTTCAAATCCATACTAAAGGCACTTCTGATTGCTCAAAGTTCCGTATATATATTCTTACAACTAAAAAAATGTCCAATATTTCTTTACTTTCCAAGTTTTCTCCATATATCCTTTAAATTTTCTCCACTCCCTTTTGAATATCTCTAAATCATAGTCTCTTAGTGTTCTGGTTAATTTGTCCATTTCACACCACGATAAAACTTTCATGGTCCATTCCCATTTCTCTGGTATTTTTTCTTGCTTCCAAAGCTGCGCGTACAAAGTCCTAGCAGCTGATAACAGGTACCAAATTAAAGTCCTGTCTTCTTTTGGGTATTTTTCTAATTGTAATCCAAGTAAAAACGTCTCTGCAATTTTCTTAAAATCATAGCCCAAAATTTTGGTGATTTCTTGTTGTATCATCTTCCAGAATTCTTTCGCTCTTTCACATGTCCACCACATATGGAAGAAAGAACCTTCATGTTTTTTACATTTCCAACATCTATCCGACATTTTCTTACTTATCTTAGCCAATTTTTTCGGAGTCATATACCACCTATACATCATTTTAAAACAGTTCTCCTTAATGCTTTGACAAGTTGATATCTTCATTGAGTTCTTCCAGAGGTGCTCCCATGTTTCCATTTGTATTTCTCTATTCACATTAATTGCCCATTTGACCATTTGAGACTTTACTACTTCTTCTTCTGTAGACCATTTCAATAATAACTTATATACTTTTGATATCAATTTTTCATTGTCACCTAACAGGACTCTTTCCAGTTCTGTTTGTTCTCGTCTAATCCCCTCTGATTTTATGTCATTTTCCATCAAACTTTTAATTTGTTGCATTTGAAACCAATCATAATTGTTATTTAGCTCTTCTGAGGTTTTTAATTCAATTTTGTCTCCTTGAATCTTAAGCAGTTGGTTATATGACATTTCTCTTTTTTCTTCAGAATCAGCTGTTATTTTTATTACTTCTGCTGGCACTATCCATAATGGTTTTCTCTCGTCCCCGTATTTCTTGTATTTTATCCAAGTATTTAGTAATGTATTTCTGACATAGTGGTGAGAGAAAAAACCATCCATTTTATTCTTCCCATAATACATGTATGCATGCCAGCCGAATCTATTTCCGTGAGCTTCTAACCACAAAGGTTTTTTATCTAACAGCATTATCCAATCTTTTATCCATGTCAAACAAACTGCATCGTGGTATAGTCTTAGATCGGGAAGTTGAAAACCTCCTCTCTCTTTGGCATCCGTTAAGATCTTCATCTTTATCCTTGGTTTCTTTCCGGCCCAAATGAAATCAGAGATTTTCCTTTGCCATTTGTTGAATTGTTTTGCTTCTTTTACAATCGGGATGGTTTGAAACAAATACATTATCCTTGGCAAAATATTCATTTTGATTGCAGCTATCCTGCCCAGTAAGGACAAGTTGAGTTTATTCCATTTCATCAAATCTTTGTCCATCTTACACCACAGTTTTTCATAATTGTTTTTGTATAAATCAATGTTCTTCATTGTTATCTCTATTCCAAGGTACCTAACTTTGGTTGTGACTTCACAACCTGTCACCTTTTGTAGTTCGTTTGTTTTATTTGGTTGCATGTTTTTACAGAGGAATTTCGATTTCTCCTTATTTATGTATAATCCTGCTAGTTCTCCGTATTCTTTTATCTTAGCTAACAGCAGTGGTGACACTTGAACCGGATTCTCCATTATGAACACTATATCATCTGCAAAAGCTTTATATTTATAAGAGAATCTTCTAATTTTTAGACCTTCTATTTTTTCATCTTTTTGAATTTGTTGTAACAAAATTTCAAGAGTCATTATAAACAACAATGGTGATAGCGGGCATCCTTGCCTTGTTCCTTTACTCACTTTCAGTTCTTTGGTAAGGTCTGCATTTATACACAATTTTGCATGCTGATCTGTATATATTGCTCTTGTCATTTTTATAAATTGTTCCCCTAAATTAATTTTTTCCATTACCGCAAACATAAAGTCCCAATTTAAGTTGTCGAAGGCTTTCTCTGCGTCAACAAAAAATAAGGCCACTTCTTTTTCCGGGTGCTTTTCATAGTATTCCACAACATTAATAACAGCTCTTACATTGTCCCTTATTTGTCTTTTAGGAAGAAATCCCGCTTGGTCTTTGTTTATAAAGTTGGTCAGGTATTGTTTCAGTCGCTCTGCTAAAATTCTTGTATAGATCTTATAGTCATTATTCAACAATGAGATTGGTCTATAATTTTTTACGTTTGTGCTATCTTTATCTTCCTTAGGAATCAGAGAGACTACAGCTTCCCTCCAGGTCTTTGGGATTTTCCCTTCTTCTCTTATCGTGTTTAACAACTTCAACAGTTTGGGTGTTAATTCATCCTTGAGAGATTTGTAAAATTTTGACGTAAATCCATCTGGCCCTGGAGCTTTACCCTCTTGCATTGCTTTTATTGCTGCTTCTATTTCAATTTTCTCTATTGGGTCATTTAATATCTTTTTCATATGTTCCGTCAAAGGTGCCACCTGAATGTTTCGTAGATACTCTTCCACTTTTTCTTTACTTACATTCACACCCTTGAATAAATTTGCATAGTATTTAAAGAATTCTCTTTTAATTCCTTCTTGATCCACTACTGTTTTCCCATTTGCCATGATTTTATTTATAGTCTTATTTTCTTTCCTTTTTTTTAATTGCCAGGCCAGGTATTTACCAGGTTTGTTTGCACTTTCAAACGATTTCTGTTTCAAATTTTTTAAATTCCATTCTAATTCTTTATTCAGCAAATGTTTAACTTGGGATTGTAATATCGTAATTTCTTTTATTAATTTTTTCTTCCCTGGTCTTTTTTTTAAGTCCTTTTCTTTTTTATCTATTTCATTTTGCAGTGCTGACAGCCTTTCTTCTCTTGCTCTTTTGTCTTTATTATTCAATGTAATTAATATACCCCTCATTACTGCTTTATAAGTGTCCCATACTGTTGGATATTCCATATCATCCGTTTCATTTATTTGGAAGAATGCTGCAGTCTCCTTTTCTAAGAATGATACAGTGTCTTTATTTTGTAGTAAATCCTCATTAATTCTCCATCTTCTTGATTTTCTTTGCAATTTTGTTGACCAGCATATTGGATTATGGTCCGCCCAAACCTTTGGAAGAATCTCAATTTTTTTTGTTATGAGGCCCAAGCCTTGGGAACCCCACAACATGTCAATTCTGGAAAAAGAATTATGCCTTGCTGAGAAAAATGTATAGTCTCTTACCTCAGGGTTGAACTTTCTCCAAATGTCTTCTAGATTTTCCTGTTTAATCAACTCAAAGAAAGAATTGGGCAGCTTCCCTTCTTTATCATTCTTCTTTGGACTTGATCTGTCAAGGTTATTTTGTATTGTCCCATTAAAATCGCCCATCATCAATACCTGGTCATAAGTCTCTTCGTCCATTTGTCTATTTATGTCTTTAAAGAATTTGTCTTTCGCTCCATTGGGTGCATAGAGTCCTAGTAGTAACGTTTTTTTCGCCTCTATCGTCACCTCAACAGCAATGTATCTTCCTTCTTTGTCTTTAAAGATTAATTTTGGGTCAAGTTGTTCTTTAATGTAAACAACCACCCCTCTTTTCTTTTGCTCTGCTAGTGAAAAAAATTCCAACCCCAAATTTCTATTCCACAAAAATTTACTGTCCTTGCGTTGTATATGAACTTCCTGTAAACAAATTATATTACATTTTTGCTTTTTAATCCAATGAAATGTTCTCCTTCTTTTCTGTGGTGAATTTAGTCCATTTATATTCCAAGATAGTAATTTGTACTCCATTATGATGTTGGTTCTTTATTTTCTTCAAAAAAGCTATGCATCTCTTGTTCGCTTCTTATTGTAATCCTTTTGCCATTTTGTTCAAATCCAAGACCCTCTGGTATTATCCATCTATATCTTGTGCCCTCTGCACGCAACTGATCGGTTAGCTTCTTGTACTTTTTCCTATCGCTGATCACTTCTCTTGGTAGCTCTTTCATTATTTTAACTCTGCTCCCTTCTATTGCCCAGGCTTTTTGGTACCCTTTCCTCAAAATTTTCTCTGCCACTTCTTTTGATCTTAATCTTATGACGATGTCTCTTGGCAGACCTTTATTTTTCGCATAAACTGAGTTGACTCTGTAGGCACCCTCCAACATACTCTTAAATCTGTCAGGGTCTTCTTCTATGTACTCAGTGATGATATCCACCATATAGCCTTTTAAGTCTGTGTCTTCTTTTTCAGGTACCCCTCTTAGACGCACTTGTGACTCCAGCAACTTACAGTCGTGTATTATGACCTTTTCTTGAATTTTTAGCAAGGCAGAGGCCTGTGTATCCACTTTCATCTCTACCTCTTTCACTTTATTTTGAGTCTCTTCCTTAAAATTCTCTATCTCCTTCTTAAGGTCTCCAACTTCTTTTTTAATATCTTTTTTTATTGCCAAATGCAATTTGTCCATAGCTTTTAACATTTTTGCCTCCAGAGCGTCAAATTGAGCCTGCATCTTGTCAAATGATTGGGCTCTTGCACGTGTTGTTCTTTCTACTGACATATAAAAAATCACCAAACCTTAAAAAAATCCCCACATAAAATTTAGCATCCAATCCAATAGCTTAGAGCCAGTTCTTTCAGATGAGACTAGTTTCGTTTTTCTCCCTTCTTCCTGAGCAAAGATATTGAATTTTAACAATTTTGACAGTTTTTCTCCCTTTTAAAATGGCAATCGTTATTTCTCTATGGTACAGTTCCAGCCTAGAGAGGTCTCTCTTCGTCTTTCTTGATCTGAGTCTTGGACTCAATTCCTTCCTAGTTCAAAGGTCGGATGTCACAGCTCTTGTTGTCCTTATAGGCTCTGATTTATTGTCCAGCCCCTTTTAGTTTCACTTCCTGTCACAGCTTAGACTGATCTCGTGTCTAATCTCGCAGTTTTTTGAGCTGCATGAAGAAACCGCAACCACAAAAATTCACAACAATATGTCCTTTCTCCAAAATATCTTTGAAGGCAATTGTTTTTACGGCGTTCAGTTTTCCCAAGCTGAATTCTTTTCCTGCTGTGCCCCCACTCAGCTCAGTTCATTCTAGGTTCTGCAGTTTATGGGCATATATACACGGCAACTCTCTTTTCTTTCTTCTGCGTCACCAGCCTCCCATTGCCAACTTTCACTCTTATCTTGAAAGGTTTTTTTTTTTTTTTTGCTGTTGTTCACATCCAAAGCCACAGAGCTCAGCTTAACAAGGTAAAAGTTTTTTTTTCCATTCAATTATGCTTTGCCTTCGTCTGTTATTAATCCACTCAGTGTTTAAACTATATTCAAAGTCTCTCAGAGTGAAGATAAGAATGATGAGTCTACCTTTTAGATGTTCTCAACTCCCCCGGCTGCTATTTTCTTGCAATTAAAATCAGTCCTTCTAGCGTGCTTGGATTCCAACAGCCTTAAGTGACCGAAGTCACTTTAGAGTCACTGCAGACGATGGTTGACATTCCATTGCCGGACATCAAGAAATGAAGGAGTCAGCTCCCTGACTGCTCCAGTTCGATATCAACAGCATTAAAGGAAGATAAGTCGTCTTGGGTTAACCCTTGCCTAGGGTTAATGAGCATAGACCTTATCAGGGGTCTTTAATACCCTGAACAGTGACAATAAAATCCCCCTCTGTTAGGGAGCTGCAGACTGTCTTCCAGCCAAACAGGAAGTCCTGGGAGAACCGGGTTTGATTCCCCACTCCTCCACTTGCACCTGCTGAGATGGCCTTGGGTCAGCCAGAGCTCTCTTATCTGGGAGAACCGGGTTTGATTCCCCACTCCTCCACTTGCACCTGCTGAGATGGCCTTGGGTCAGCCAGAGCTCTGGCAGAGGTTGTCCTTGAAAGGGCAGCTGCTGTAAGAGCCCTCTCAGCCCCACCCACCTCACAGGATGTCTGTTGTGGGGGAGGGAGATAAAGGAGATTGTGAGCTGCTCTGAGACTCTTTTTTTTTAAGAAAAAAGAATTTTATTATTGTAAATTCTGTAGTTACATTCCAACTTATTCCTTACAATCCGTTTTATATCCTATTTCAAAATTCGATTGATGTAATAAAAATAATATTTTACCAAAATTTGAACAACTATGAAAACCTCAAAAGTTATTAAAACAGAAAGCAAAGGTGGATTACATCATAAATTTATACATGAATTGATATTCTTACATTCTAACCAATCTCTTTTCATTTATCTCACCTCTATATTTCATTTGTTACTCTTTTTAATCCACTACTTTCCTCATCTTTTACTCTATTTTGTATCCAAACGTATAGCTTCTCCCATTTTTTATTAGCCAATAATTTTGACTTCCCATTAAGTATCACCGTAAGTATATCATCTTCTGCAGCTTGGAAGACCTTATCTATTAATTCTCCCAAACTTGGGATTTTCTCTTGTCTCCAATATTTTGCGTATAACATTCTTGCGGCTGTGAGGATGTGAATGATCAAATATGCTTCGTCTTTAACCACCTCTTTCCTCACCATAGATAACAATATAACGTCAGGCTTGAACTGAATTCAGATTTTCAACATTCCTTGCAAGAATTCATAGACTCTAACCTGTAAAAGATAAAACGTACCCATTTTTTCTCCGCATTTCCAACATTTCTGCCAGAGCTCTGGCTGACCCAAGGCCATTCCAGCAGCTGCAAGTGGGGGGAGATCAGGGGCCGCCAGAGTAATGGCAGCGGATAGAGCGGGGGGCGCAAGAGCGGTGGGGAGAGGGGAGATGGGGAGGGACGGTGGCTCAGTGGTAGAGCATCTGCTTGGGAAGCAGAAGGTCCCAGGTTCAATCCCTGGCATCTCCAAAAAAGGGTCCAGGCAAATAGGTGTGAAAAACCTCAGCTGGAGACCCTGGAGAGCCGCTGCCAGTCTGAGTAGACAAGACTGACTTTAGGGAGGGGCGGTGGCTCTGTGGTAGAGCATCTGCTTGGTAAGCAGGAGGTCCCAGGTTCAATCCTTGGCATCTCCAAAAAAGGATCCAGGCAAGTAGGTGTGTAAAACCTCAGCTGGAGACCCTGGAGAGCCGCTGGCAGTCTGAGTAGACAATACTGACTTTAGGGAGGGGCAGTGGCTCAGTGGTAGAGCATCTGCTTGGTAAGCAGGAGGTCCCAGGTTCAATCCCCGGCATCTCCAACTAAAAAGGGTCCAGGCAAATAGGTGTGAAAAACCTCAGCTGGAGACCCTGGAGAGCCGCTGCCAGTCTGAGGAGACAAGACTGACTTTGATGGACTGAGGATCTGATTCAATAGAAGGCAGCTTCATATGTTCGTATGTCCATGGCCCCAGAGCACACTAATTTAGGGAGGGACAGTGGCTCACTGGCAGAGCATCTGCTTGGTAAGCATGAGGTCCCAGGTTCAATCCCCGGCATCTCCAAAAAAGGGTCCAGGCAAATAGGTGTGTAAAACCTCAGCTTGAGACCCTGGAGAGCCGCTGCCAGTCTGAGTAGACAAGACTGACTTTGGTGGACCAAGGGTCTGATTTAGTATAAGGCAACTTCATATGTTCACATGTCCATATGTCCGTTTTGGGGATAGACCTGGATTAATTTTAAGTAATTGGACTGGTGTGATGTACCCGCTCTGAGACACTTGAGTGGAGGGCGGAATATAAATCCAACGTCGTCGTCGTCGTCTTCTCCATCGCTCTGTTGGTTCCCGCCCTCCTCTGCAGCACCTCCCCTCCCCTCTCCCTCCCTCCCACCCACCCACCTGGTAAAGCAGGGTGTCCCCAACCCCTGGTCCGTGGACCAGTACCGGTCCGTGGCCGCAGAGTGAGGCAGACACCGCACTGCCCCTTTCGCCTGCCTGTAACCCAGGTGGGACAAAGAGGCACGGAAGAAGAAGAAGAAGAAGAAGAAGAAGAAGAAGAAGAAGAAGAAGAAGAAGGTGATGGTGATGATGAATTTATATCCCGCCCTCCACTCCGAAGAGTCTCAGAGCGGCTCACAATCTCCATTACCTTCCTCCCCCACCACAGACACCCTGTGAGGTGGGTGGGGCTGAGAGGGCTCTCACAGCAGCTGCCCTTTCAAGGACAACCTCTGCCAGAGCTATGGCTGACCCAAGGCCATTCCAGCAGCTGCAAGTGGAGGAGTGGGGAATCAAACCCGGTTCTCCCAGATAAGAGTCCGCACACTTAACCACTACACCAAACTGGCTCTCCACACCAAACTGGCTCTCCAGAGACAGCGCAGCCTCACTCCAAAGCACCCCCTCTTTCATTTGAACAGATCCCGGGGGAGCGGAAGGGATAGCGCGGCAGTGACCTTTGCCTACCTCTCATTTGAGGACCCCCATGGAGGGCAGGGACGGGCAGCAAAAACCCCAGCCACCCCCATCCTCATCCGTCCGTGGAAAAATCGTCTTCCACAAAAGCGGTGCCTGGTGTCGAAAAGGTTGGGGGCCACTGTGGTAAAGCGCCGGTTCCCGGGGCTCTTTGAAGGAGGACCCCCCCACCGATCAGCTGATGGACGGGAAAAGCGCGCTGAGGCCGGGACCTCCTGTGCGGGGTTTCCACCGCTCTCGCGGCACGTTCAGCACTGGGGCGCTGGTGGCAGAAAGAACCAGCTGGTCCTTCCCGCATCCTGCACCCCAGCACTGAATGTGCTGTGAGAGCGCCGTCAATCAGCTGATCAGTGGGGGGGTCCTCCTTGAAAGAGCCCCGGGAGCTGCCAAATCGGCGGTGGAGAGAGTGGGGGGGGCCGCCAGAGTGGGGCGACCCCTCCACCTAAAATTTTATTCCCTGCCCCTCTCCCCCTAAAATTTTCCGGCTACGGCCCTGCCGCTAGCCCTCTTTCTTTCCCCGGAAGCCTAGATGGTAACTGGAGGGGTTGGAGCCACTTCCCTGGGAGGAAAGGCTGAAGAATGTGGGGCTTTTCGTTTTAGAAAAGAGACAACTAAGAAGGGAGACCATGGAAAAGGAAGGTCCCCTGTGCAAGCACCAGTCGTATCCGACTCTGGGGTGACGTTGCTTTCACAATGCTTTTAAGGGGTAGTTTGCCGTTGCCTTCCCCAGTCATCTGGACTTTCCCCCCAGCAGGCTGGGGGCTCATTTTACTGATCTCGGAAGGATGGAAGGCTGAGTCAACCTCGAGCCCGCTATCTGAAAACCCAGCTTCCGCCTGGGATCAAACTCAGGTCATGAGCAGAGCTTAGGACTGCGGTATTGCAGCTTTAATACACTGTGCCACGGGGCTCTTTAAGGTAAAAGTAGTCCCCTGTGCAAGCACCAGTCGTTTCTGACTCTGGGGTGAAGTTGCTTTCACAACGTTTTCACAGCAGACTTTTTACAGGGTGGTTTGCCATTGCCTTCCCCAGTCATCTGCACTTTCCCCCCAGCAAGCTGGGGACTCTTTTGAATGACCTCTTAGTATGCTATTACTAACCATGGGAATAAAGGTTTGCATTTCAAACGAAAGGGACAGTTTCTAACCGCAAGGGAGGAATTTCTCGCTTGGCACCAACAAGCGCCTGGAGCCTTTGAAGCTGGTATGCCCCAAGGTAACCAGCGGGTTCCTTCCTTGGGAAAGAGATAAGGGAGTCTGGGAACAGGCAACTGTCTCTCAGGGTGTGAGAATGGTTTTATTGTTATGCTTTCATGTCCTCTACAAAATACCACGCACGGCCTTGGAAGGTATCAAACTCAATCTGCTTCTATCCCGGACCACTAGTTCTCAAATAAATGGATTAATTTTGAAACAAAATGGTTCATTTTCATTTGAAGTTCCAAAGTCTGACATGATGTAGCCAATTCTCCAAGAGCTTAGGTTTATTGCAAGCTCTGGTACCAGTGTCCGAGCTCAGATGAGATGTTCTGTTGTTGTGGGTGAGGAGTTGTTTGAGATTAGGGGAGTTCTGTGATGCTGAATGTACCATATTTTTCCTTGGGGAGAGCAGTTATATCAGCGTATGCAGCAGCTCCATCAGGCACCTGTTTGAGAACATGGTAGAAGCTACATAGATCTACTCATAGAATCACAGAGTTGGAAGGGTCCCCCATGGTAATCTAGTCTAACTCCCTGCACACTGCAGGAAATTCACAAATACCTTCCCCCCACCACCACCACCGCATGCCCCCAGTGACCCCTGCTCCATTCCCAGAAGACGGCAAAAAAACAACAACCCTGCATTCTGGGCATTCATTCGACTCAAACGCACAACCATTTTTTAAAAAATGTTAGACTTTGGCTGTCAATTTTAATGGGTATGTTTCTTTGCTGTTGCATGGCGCTTTGAGCCCAGCTACCACAGCAAGGCAGCGTATAAAGATTCCATGTTCCATGGGGCTGTATGCACCAGGGCTGGTCTTTGGCTGCTCTTGAACAGCAGCAGCAGCAGTAGAAGATGAAGATATTGGATTTATATCCCGCCCTCCACTCCGAAGAGTCTCAGGGCGGCTCACAATCTACTTTACCTTCCTCCCCCACAACAGACACCCTGTGAGGTAGATGAAGATACTGGATTTATATCCCGCCCTCCACGCCGAAGAGTCTCAGAGCGGCTCACAATCTCCTTTCCCTTCTTCCCCCACAACAGACACCCTGTGAGGTAGATGAAGATATTGGATTTATATCCCGCCCTCCACTCCAAGGAGTCTCAGAGCGGCTCACAATCTCCTTTCCCTTCCTCCCCCACAACAGACACCCTGTGAGGTAGATGAAGATACTGGATTTATATCCCGCCCTCCACTCCAAAGAGTCTCAGAGCGGCTCACAATCTCCTTTACCTTTCTCCCCCACAACAGACATCCTGTGAGGTAGATGAAGATATTGGATTTATATCCCGCCCTCCACTCCGAAGAGTCTCAGAGCGGCTCACAATCTCCTTTCCCGTCCTCCCCCACAACAGACACCCTGTGAGGTGAGTGGGGCTGAGAGGGCTCTCCCAGCAGCTGCCCTTTCAAGGACAACCTCGGCCAGAGCTCTGGCTGACCCAAGGCCGTTCCAGCAGCTGCAAGTGGAGGAGTGGGGAATCAGACCCGGCTCTCCCAGATAAGAGAGCTCTGGCTGACCCGAGGCCATTCCAGCAGGTGCAAGTGGAGGAGTTGGGAATCAAACCCAGTTCTCCCAGATAAGAGTCCGCATACTTAACCACTGCACCAGACTGGCTCTCTAAAAGGACCAGGCAGCTAATGATGGGGAAAACTTCTGCCTAAGACACCCAGGAGACCCGCTGCCAGTCTGAGTAGGCAGTACTGACTGTGACATGTCAGTGGCCTGATTCAATATAAGGCAGCTTCATGTACGTGAGGGCACCAGTTTGGTGTAATGGTTCAGTGTGTGGACTCTTACCTAGGAGAACCGGGTTTGATTCCCCACTCCTCCACTTAACAACTGCTGGAATGGCCTTGGGTCAGCCATAGCTCTCTCATGAGTGGTTCTTGAAAGGGCAGTTTCTTGTCAGAGCTCTCTCAGCCCCCCCCCCCACCTCACAGGGTGTCTGTTGTGGGGGAAGAAGGGAAAGGAGATTGTAGGCCGCTCTGGGGATTCTGTCCTTGAAAGGGCAGCTTCTGGGAGAGCTCTCCCAGCCCCACCTGCCTCACAGTGTGTCTGTTGTGGGGGAGGAAGGGAAAGGAGATTATAGGCCGCTCTGGGGCTCTGTCCTTGAAAGGGCAGCTTCTCGGAGAGCTCTCCCAGCCCCACCTGCCTCACAGGGTGTCTGTTGTGGGGGAGGAAGGGAAAGGAGATTGTAGGCTGCTCTGAGACTCTGTCCTTGAAAGGGCAGCTGCTGTGAGAGCTCTCCCAGCCCCACCCACCTCACAGGGTGTCTGTTGTGGGAGAAAGACGATAAAAGAGACCGTGAGCTGCTCTGAGATTCAGAGTGAAGGGCGGGATACCAATCCAATATCATCATCTTCGTGTTTGGGGCTGGACTCCTTTTCCAGTTTGGGCACAGTTCCAAAATCACCCTGCTGCGGTACAAGACAAGTTCTGTTGGCACTGGCAGGTCCCCGAGCCGATTTCACGCTTGCGTTAACAATTCGTACTTAACAGAAGGATCAATCCATGTTTCAGAGTTCTTTTAAGGTCAGGAGCAGCCCTTGAGGTTGTCTGTTCTGGCTCCGAGCGCCTCGTGCAGCTGGGAAAGACCTGCCAATCGGTGGCGTGTCAGTCTCTGGACCGTTTGCTTGTCGCCCGCTTGCTGACGTGCCCCCGCCTCTTTCCCGGGAGTCACTCGCACGCCGCATGCGTCAGCGGCCCGTCCAAGCGGCACTGCAGAGGGACGCTGTCCTTGCATCCCAGCCGTGCCGTGAAGGAAGGGTGCCACGTACCACCTCCATCCCTCTCGCATCTGATGCGCCCTGTGACAGCCCTGGCCTGGTGCCAGGAAGGGGGAATGCCACAAGCCGTTTGTCTCGCTCAGAACCGTTTGGAAGGGTGTCCGGTCAAATTGTGCTCTGGGTGAGCCCAGCAGAGCCTGTTCTGTCTTAAATCCCCAGCATCAATTTCCTCCTCGTAAAAAGAAGATGGAAAACGCAGGCAGTTTGGGGTAGTGGTTAAGTGTGCGGACTCTTATCTGGGAGAACCGGGTTTGATTCCCCCCTCCTCCGCTTGCAGCTGCTGGAATGGCCTTGGGTCAGCCAGAGCTCTCTTATCTGGGAGAACCGGGTTTGATTCCCCCCTCCTCCGCTTGCAGCTGCTAGAATGGCCTTGGATCAGCCAGAGCTCTCTTATCTGGGAGAACCGGGTTGGATTCCCCCCTCCTCCACTTGCACTTGCTGGAATGGCCTTGGGTCAGCCAGAGCTCTCTTATCTGGGAGAACCGGGTTTGATTCCCCACTCCTCCACTTGCACCTGCTGGCATGGCCTTGGGTCAGCCAGAGCTCTGGCAGAGGTTGTCCTTGAAAGGGCAGGTGCTGTGAGAGCCTTTGCAGCCCCACCCACCTCACAGGGTGTCTGTTGTGGGGGAGGAAGATGAAGGAGATTGTGAGCCACTCTGAGTGTCTGATTCAGAGAGAAGGGCGGGGTATAAAGCTGCAGCCTTCTTCTTCCTCCTCTTCCTCTTCTTCCTCTTCCTCTTCTTCTTCCTCTTCTTCTTCTTTCTCTTCATCTTCTTCCTGTTCTTCCTCTTCTTCTTCTTCCTGTTCTTATTCTTCTTCCTCTCCTTTCATTTCTTCATCATCTTCTTCCTCTTCTTTCTTTTTCTTCCTCTTCTTCTTCTTCCGCCCTCCTCTTCTTCTATCTCTTCCTCTTCCTCTTTTTTCCTCTTCATCTTCCTCTTCTCCCTCTTCTTCTTCCTATTCTTCTCTCTCTTATTATTATTATTGTTCTTCCTCTTCTCCCTCTTCCTCTTCTTCTTCTTCTTCCTGTTCTTCCTCTTCTTCTTCCTCTTTTTCTTCTTCCTGTTCTTCCTCTTCTCCCTCTCCCTCTTCTTCTTGCTGTTCTTCCTCTTCTTCTTTCTCTTCCTCTTCTCCCTCTCCCTCTTCCTCTTCTTCTTCTTCCTGTTCTTCCTCTTCTTCTTCTTTCTCTTCCTCTTCTCCCTCTTCTTCTTCCTCTTCTTCTTCTTCCTGTTCTTCCTCTTCTCCCTCGTCTTCTTTCTCTTCTTCTTTCTCTTCATCTTCCTCTTCTCCCTCTTCTTCTTCCTCTTCTTCTTCTTCTTCCTGTTCTTCCTCTTCTCCCTCTTCCTCTTCTTCTTCCTCTTCTTCTCCCTCTTCCTCCCCCCACCAGCAGACATTTTCCTTGTCTCCTGTTCTGCCACCTTCTAATTCAAAGATGATCCAGGCCCTGGCATTCCATTCCCAGTTTGCACAAGGTTTTACCTGGTTAACTGACTTCATCGCTTTAACCAGCAGTGTCCTTTCCCTTCTCCGTTGCCTCCCTCTCCAGACTTCGCAGGGCTCCCAGCAGAAGCAAACCTGATGCCAGGAGCATCTTAATTTCCTCTCCCCAATTACCCCGCTGCTGCTGTGCTATTAATAACTTGCGTTCGTTTCTGGCTCGTGCCTTTGCAGGCTAGTAAATACCGCCGGGAGAAGCAGGGGGTGGGGAGGTGCATCTCTCGGACCCAGTTGCCAGGGCCTGGTACCAAAAGTAGTAAATCAAGATGGTGTGCCATGGAAGTCGAAACTGCGTGGCTCAGAAAAAACAATCCCGGTCAATAAGGCGTTATTCACAAAATTTCTCTGCAGCTACTAGCTGTGGTAACTGAGGGCAACCTCCCCATTCAGAGACCATCCATCTTTGAATACTACTGTTGAGAGGCAACATCGAGGGAAGGCCTCGGCCTCTGTGCCCTGTTGTTGGCACTCCAGACACTGGGTGAAACAGGATGCTGGACTAAATGGACCGCTGGTGTAATCCAGCAGAGCTCTTCTATGGTCTTACGAAGGCCTTGGCCTCTATGCCCTGTTGCTGGACCTCCAGAAGAACTTGTTGGCCATTGCGTGAGACAGGAGGCTGGACTAGATGGACCCTCACTGGTCTGACCCAGCAGGGCTCTTCTGAGGTTCTTCTTGGGAAGGCCTCAGCCTCTCTGCCCTGTTGTTGGCCCTCCAGAGAAACTGGCTAGCCACTGTGTGAGACAAGAAGCTGGAATGGATGGACCTTCACTGCTCTAACCCAGCAGTGCTCTTCTGATGTCCTTCTCAGGAGAAGGCCTCCGCCTCTCTGTTGTTGGCCCTCCAGAGGAACTAGTTGGCCACTGTGTGAGACAAGAGGCTGGATGGACCTTCACTGCTCTAACCCAACAGGGCTCTTTTGATGTTCTTATCAGAGGAAGGCCTCCACCTCTCTGCCCTGTTGTTGGCCCTCCAGAGGAACTGGCTAGCCACTGTGTGAGACAAGAGGCTGGACTGGATGGACCTTCACTGCTCTAACCCAGCAGGGCTCTTCTGATGTTCTTCTCAGAGGAAGGCCTCTGCCTCTCTGCCCTGTTGTTGGCTCTCCAGAGGAACTGGTTGGCCACTGTGTGAGACAGGATGCTAAACTAGAGGGACCCTCGCTGGTCTGATCCAGCAGGGCTCTTCTGATGTTCTTATGAAGGCCTTGGCCTCTAAGGCCTCTTGTTGGACCTCCAGAAGAACCTGTTGGCCACTGTGTGAGACAGGATGCTGGACTAGATGGACCACTGGTGTAGTCCAGCAGAGCTCTTCTATGATCTTACAAAGGCCTTGGCCTCTAAGCCCTGTTGCTGGACCTCCAGAAGAACTTGTTGGCCATTGTGTGAGCTAGGAGGCTGGACTAGATGGACCCTCACGGGTCTGATCCAGCAGGGCTCTTCTGATGTTCTTATGAAGGCCTCGGCCTCTAAGGCCTCTTGTTGGACCTCCAGAAGGACCTGTTGGCCACAGTGTGAGACAGGATGCTAGATTAGATGGACCCTCACTGGTCTGATCCAGCAGGGCTCTTCTGATGTTCTTATGAAGGCCTCGGCCTCTACGGCCTCTTGTTGGACCTCCAGAAGAACCTGCCGGCTACTGTGCGAGACAGGATGCTGGACTAGATGAATCCTCACTGGTCTGATCCAGCAGAGCTCTTCTGATGTTTTTGTCACTCTCTTTACATTCTGCTAGTTGAAGGTAGTTTTCCACAAGTCTTCAATAATCTGTTAAGATCCCACAAATGGCTGGTGTTTGGGGGCAGTGCTCATTTGAGAGCTGTGAAGGCAAGGGGGCTCCCAGTCAGGGTGCACCTGGCAAGAGAGCCACATACGTTCGCGTTTGTTGGTGCTTTCCTGCACCGGGGTCTGCACTTGCACCAGGTAAGCACATGAAGCTGCCCTGAGTCAGGGCTCTTGATAACAAACAGAGGGAGAGGAGAGGAGTCAGGCACCGGGGGATGTGTTGGTAGTGGTAAGGGGGCCTCAAGGAAAGGTTGAAGGAGCTGAAGATGTTTAGCCTGGAGAGGAGGCGGCTGAGAGGTGATATGATCCCCATCTTCAAGTCCTTGAAGGGCTGTCCTAGAGAGGAGGGTGTGGAATTGTTTTCTGTGGCCCCGGAAGGAAGGACCAGAACCAATGGGTTGAAATTAAATCAAGAGAGTTTCCAGCTCATCATTAGGAAGAACTTCCTCACCGTGAGAGCGGTTCCTCAGTGGAACAGGCTTCCTCCTTGGGAGGTGGTGAGTTCTCCTTCCTTGGAGGTTTTTAAACAGAGGCTAGATGGCCATTTGACAGCAATGAAGATCCTGTGAATTTAGGGGGAGGTGTTTGTGAGTTTCCTGCATTGTGCAGGGGGTTGGACTAGATGACCCTGGAGGTCCCTTCCAACTCAGGAGGTGGTGGGCTCTCCTTCCTTGGAGGTTTTTCAACAGAGGCTGGACGGCCATCTGACAGCAATGAGGATCCTGTGAATTTAGGGGGAGGGGTTTGTGAGTTTCCTGCATGGTGCTGGGGGTTGGACTAGATGACCCTGGAGATTCCTTCCATATGGTTCTACGACAGGTTCCCCAGTGGAACAGGCTTCCTCGGGAGGTGGTGGGCTCTCCTTCCTTGGAGGTTTTTCAACAGAGGCTAGATGGCCCTCTGTGAATTTAGGGGGAGGGGTTTGTGAGTTTCCTGCATGGTGCAGGGGTTTGGACTAGATGACCCTGGAGGTCCCTTCCAACTCAGGAGGTGGTGGGCTCTCCTCCCTTGGAGGTTTTAAAACAGAGGCTAGATGGCCATCTGACAGCAATGAGGATCCTGTGAACTTAGGGATAGGTATTTGTGGGTTTCCTGCATTGTTCAGGGGGTTGGACTAGATGACCCCGGAGGTCCCTTCCAACTCTATGATTCCTGTGCTGTGGTGGTGGCTGCTTCCAAAGCAGCATTTCTAACAATACACACAGCCAATTGGCTATCCAGTGGCCAATCAGGAGCCTTGGTTGGCAGGAGCCCCAGTTAGCCCTGCCCACTTTCGAGAAGCACTTGATGGGCACACGGTGGTGCCCACGGGCACTAGGCTGGGGACCCCTATTTTTGAGGAACTTTGTCTCTTTCGCTTTTGTGATCCAGACTGCAGGGTCAGCGGGGGGTCCTTGTCCCAGAAATCCCCACGTACAGAAAACGCTTGTGCAGGACAAGAGCCATTCTCATCTCCAGCTCCGACAGAGTCTCAGCCATTTGGCATATCGGGGAAACTGGGCACGTCCGCCAGCATTGTTCTCAGACTCCGGGCCCTCCTGGCACCCTGGGCACAAGCCTTGAGGCCCACCTCCCAGTGCCCAGGGTTCTCTTTGCCAGCAAGCTGCAGCCCTTTCAGATCCAACCGCCTGCAGAGTCTCAGATCCCCTCGAGACAGAAGGTGTGACGCTGAACTCAAAAAGCAATTCAGTGGGAAACAGAAGCCAAAGGTAACCTTGACTGTGACTGGTGGGCGAGTCTGCAAACGGCTGCATTGGTTGGCTGGAATAAGCCGTTTGACTAATGTGGAAGGGGGCCCACACAGGAAGGACTCTGATGGCCTCCTTCTAAGCCACAGACTAGTTGGCTACCGCTCTGAACAGAAGAGAAGCCATGTAGGGTCAGGCCAGAGGCCCATCCAGTCCAGCACTCTGTGTCACACAGTGGCCAAAACCCAGGTGCCATCAGGAGGTCCAACAGCGGGGCCAGGACACTAGAAGCCCTCCCTCTGTGCCACCCCTCGAGTGCCAAGAATACAGAGCATCACTGCCCCAGACATAAGAACATAAGAGAAGCCATCCAACCCAACACTCTGTCACACAGTGGCCAAAACCCAGGTGCCATCAGGAGGTCCATCAGTGGGGCCAGGACACTAGAAGCCCTCCCACAGTTCCCCCCCCCCCCAGTACCAAGAAGACAGAGCATCACTCCCCCAGACGTAAGAGAAGCCATGTTGGATCAGGCCAGTGGCCTGTCCAATCCACCACTCTGTGTCACACAGTGGCCAAAACCCAGGTGCCATCAGGAGGTCCATCAGTGGGGCCAGGACACTAGAAGCCCTCCCACAGTCCCCCCCCCCCCAGCACCAAGAAGACAGAGCATCACTGCCCCAGACGTAAGAGAAGCCATGTTGGATCAGGCCAGTGGCCTGTCCAATCCACCACTCTGTGTCACACAGTGGCCAAAACCCAGGTGCCTTCAGGAGGTCCATCAGTAAGACCAGAATTCCAGAAGCCCTCTTACTCTTGCCTCCCAAGCTCAAAGAAAACAGAGCATCACTGCCCCAGACATAAGAGAAGCCATGTTGGGTCAGGCAAATGTCCCATCCAGCCCAACACTCTGTGTCACACAGTGGCCAAAAAAACCAGGTGCCATCAGTGGGGCCAGGACACTAGAAGCTCTCCCCCTCCCCCAAGCACCAAGAAGACAGAGCATCACTGCCCCAGACATAAGAGAAGCCATGTTGGATCAGGCCAATGGTCCATCCAGTCCAACCTTCTGTGTCACACAGTGGCCAAAACCCAGGTGCCATCAGGAGGTCCAACAGCGGGGCCAGGACACTAGAAGCCCTCCCTCTGTGCCCCCCCTCGAGTGCCAAGAATACTGAGCATCACTGCCCCAGACATAAGAACATAAGAGAAGCCATCCAACCCAACACTCTGTCACACAGTGGCCAAAACCCAGGTGCCATCAGGAGGTCCATCAGTGGGGCCAGGACACTAGAAGCCCTCCCACAGTTCCCCCCCCCCCAGTACCAAGAAGACAGAGCATCACTCCCCCAGACGTAAGAGAAGCCATGTTGGATCAGGCCAGTGGCCTGTCCAATCCACCACTCTGTGTCACACAGTGGCCAAAACCCAGGTGCCATCAGGAGGTCCATCAGTGGGGCCAGGACACTAGAAGCCCTCCCACAGTCCCCCCCCCCCAGCACCAAGAAGACAGAGCATCACTGCCCCAGACGTAAGAGAAGCCATGTTGGATCAGGCCAGTGGCCTGTCCAATCCACCACTCTGTGTCACACAGTGGCCAAAACCCAGGTGCCATCAGGAGTTCATCAGTAAGACCAGAATTCCAGAAGCCCTCTTACTCTTGCCTCCCCAAGCGCCAAGAAAACCGAGCATCACTGCCCCAGACATAAGGGAAGCCATGTTGGGTCAGGCAAATGTCCCATCCAGCCCAACACTCTGTGTCACACAGTGGCCAAAAAAACCAGGTGCCATCAGGAGGTCCATCAGTGGGGCCAGGACACTAGAAGCTCTCCCCCCCTCCCCCAAGCACCAAGAAGACAGAGCATCACTGCCCCAGACATAGAGAAGCCATGTTGATCAGGCAAATGGTCCATCCAGTCCAACCTTCTGTGTCACACAGTGGCCAAAACCCAGGTGCCATCAGGAGGTCCAACAGCGGGGCCAGGACACTAGAAGCCCTCCCTCTGTGCCCCCCCTCGAGTGCCAAGAATACTGAGCATCACTGCCCAGACATAAGAACATAAGAGAAGCCATCCAACCCAACACTCTGTCACACAGTGGCCAAAAAAACCAGGTGCCATCAGGAAGTCCAATTCTTTGCTCCACCAAGGAATTGGGAGCTGACTGCAGAGCTGGCGAGCTTCCTTGCTTTCTGTCGTACTTCACAGAAATGATTGACTGCGGCACTTAGAACACTAGTTTTTCTCCCGTGCTCACCCCAAAAGGAAGGCTATTATGGGCCTTGACAAGCCAGGATGAGGCACAAGCTCTGAAATAAAATGGCCCATTAGCCAACAGAAAGAAGAGCGCAGGCCCTGGTGCGGGGGGGGGGGAAACAGTTAAGTACCCACAAGAAGCTTGCGCTAGCAGCTAAAAAGGTGTTGCATTCTCTTTTTCTCTGATTTGCGCCTCTGTAAAGGTTGCGGGGCACCATCAGCCGGCCAGACAGAGAGCTGAAATACGCGTCGAGGGTCAGGAGACCTGTCTGTCACACAGAAGCCGAGCCCTCGGAGGGCAGCCGTACCTGCATATCAGAGCACAAGGTTGCTTTGATCTGTCTCTTAGCGTTTGGAGCCAGAAGCGCTCTAACAGCAAGGCTGGGAAAGGCAGACACGAAAGTGACTTCAGAGAGGCAAAGTGGAGGGCCTTGGGTTCTGGAGGCTGACAGACTGCCTCTGACCAAGGTCGATGCTTAGTTCTGCCTGAGAGCTCTGATTTGTGGGATTCTTTAGCTTGAGAAAAAGATGATAAGGACATAAGAGAAGCCCTGTTGGATCAGGCCAATGGCAAATCCAGTCCAACACTCTGTGTCACACATTAGAACCTAAGAGAAGCCCTGTTGGATCAGACCAATGGCCCACCCAGTCCAACACTGTGTCACACATAAGAGAAGCCCTGTTGGATCAGTCCAATGGCCCATCCAGTCCAAAACTCTGTGTCACACATAAGAACCTAAGAGAAAGCCATATTGGATCAGGCCAATGGCCCATCCAGTCCAACACTCTGTGTCACACATAAGAACCTAAGAGAAGCTATGTTGGATCAGGCCAGTGGCCCATCCAGTTCAACACTCTGTGTCACACATAAGAACCTAAGAGAAGCTATGTTGGATCAGGCCAATGGCCCATCCAGTCCAACACTCTGTGTCACACATAAGAGAAGTCCTGTTGGATCAGGCCAATGGCCCATCCAGTCGAACACTCTGTGTCACACATAAGAACATAAGAGAAGCCCTGTTGGATCAGACCAATGGCCCATCCAGTCCAACACTCTGTGTCACACATAAGAACCTAAGAGAAGCCCTGTTGGATCAGACCAATGGCCCATCCAGTCCAACACTCTGTGTCACACATAAGAACCTAAGAGAAGCCCTGTTGGATCAGGCCAATGGCCCATCCAGTCCAACACTCTGTGTCACACATAAGAACCTAAGAGAAGCCATATTGGATCAGGCCAATGGCCCATCCAGTCCAACACTCTGTGTCACACATAAGAACCTAAGAGAAGCTATGTTGGATCAGGCCAATGTCCCATCCAGTCCAAGCGTTTTAACCTTTCTTCATAGGGAAAGTGTTCCAAACCTTTAATCATTCTAGTTGCCCTTTTTCTGGACCTTTTCCAATGCTATAATATCCTTTTTGAGGTGCGGCAACCAGAACTGCACACAGTACTCCAAATGAGACCGCACCATCGATTTATACAGGGGCATCATGAT
Organism: Heteronotia binoei; assembly: GCF_032191835.1. NCBI lineage: Eukaryota > Metazoa > Chordata > Lepidosauria > Squamata > Gekkonidae > Heteronotia > Heteronotia binoei. The sequence goes on along the minus strand of NC_083229.1, from coordinate 3,083,915 downwards.
ACTGGTTTACTTTGCTTTTAAAGGCATCAAACTTTGCTTTTTCTCCCTCCTCCAGATAAGCAGTTCCTTGCCTTCTTCTTCAAGCAACTCAGGGTTAACCAGAGCGGGCGCTACGAGGACACCTTCCCCTACCTCTCCCCCTGCGGCCGGGAGCACAACTACATCCGCTGCGACGACCGGCCCGTCGTCTTCACCCACCTCTTGCAGGGCGCCTCCGGCGAGGAGCTTCTGTCCTACTGCGGCGGGGCAGACAGACTGACCACGCCCTTCCAGCCCGAGAGGCTGCTGATGCTCCCGGAGAACGGACGCGTCTACCACCCTGGCCCCGAAAAGGCGGGCGGCGTGGGGCTGGTGAAGTCTTCCTTGGCCTTTGAGCTGAGCCCCCACTTTGAGTACGAGCGGGGGCCCCGCCAGCCCCCCACCCATTTCCACTGGCGAGACAAGCGCCACGCCCTCACCAACGAACTGCTGCCGTTCATCCGAGGCCAGGACAAGGGGGCCTAGTGGTGGATCTTGCACGGCTCCCAGCTGACAACCCGCTGCCTCAGTCGCGCGGAAACCGCGGTCACCCACCTGTGTGGCCCCCACAGCAGTGAGAGGACCGTGCATCCCATAATTCCAGGTTTATCCAAGCAGCCAGCGGGACGCTTTCGCTCCAAGGTAGCTGTCTTCTGACAGTCTGTTAGGATGAGGCGATTCTGAGTCCTACGGGATCCGCTCAAATATTTGTGGGATCCTATGTGAGGCTTGGTGGACCTTCAGCCAGTGGAAACCACAAAGCCCATTCACAGTTGAGAACCGATGGAGCCAGGCCGTGGGGCACTGCTGAGCAGCAGCGTAGGCGGGGCACACCCCCCCTGGCCTTACTCACTTGCAAGAGCGCTGGGGTATCTACCGACATGCACGCTGTCCCTTGGGACTCTCTCTTCCTTGGGCTGTCATGATTTATTGGTTTGTTTGTTTAGGAAATCTGCCCTGAAGTTCGGGTAAAATACAGTTGCAATAAACCAGTCAAGGTAAGACCGTAAAATATCGGCCTGACAGAAACCTGGCAGGAGGGGTCGATAAACCGACAGATCAAACTTGAAAAGGCTCTCTGGAAGCAAAATCCCTCACTCCGCCTCCAGCAACATCACAGAGGCATTGGGGGGCCATGAGCTTTAGAGAGTATAGAGCTTTTTTTTTTGTAGCAGAACTCCTTTGCGTATTGCACCACACACCCCGCCCCCCAATGTAGCCAATCCTCCTGGAGCTTAAAAAGGTAAAGGTAGTCCCCCCATGCGAGCACCAGTCCTTTCCGACTCCTGCTACCAAAAAAGGGCCCTGAGAGAGTCCATGCTCCCAAAGTGGTTTCAGGGGACAACCCTGTTAGTCTGCAATAGAAGAGCTGGATTGGAATCCATGCACACTTCAGAGGCCAACAAGATTTTTTCGGGGGGGGGGGGGGTAGGACTTTTGATAGTCCAAGGTCCCTTTGCCAGAGACTGGAGTCAAATATAGCTGTTCTGAGGTTTAGATTCTGGCCCTTCTTTCCATCTGCACACTCCTCTCCTCCATTTTAAAGGTAGTCCTTTGCTGCCCAGCATGGTTCTCTGGGACTAGGGACGTTATTTTATTTCGTTACTCAAACCATTTATTCGCTGCCTTTCTATCATACGGAGCTCAAGGTGGCTTACAATATAGGTAAAATAGATATAAGAAAATATATAAAATCCATTAAAAACCCAACATTTAAAATTGCAGTTTACGACTGCTAGTAAATTATTCCAGGAAAAGGAAAGGTCTCCTGTGCAAGCACCAGTCGTTTCCGACTCTGGGGTGATGTTGCTTTCACAACGTTTTCATGGCAGATTATTTATGGGGTGATTTGCCATTGCCTTCCCCAGTCATCTACGCTTCCCCCCACCCCCAGCAAGCTGGGGACTCATTTTACTGACCTCGAATGGAAGGCTGAGTCAACCTCAGGCCGGCTACCTGAAAATCCAACTT